>NW_020824831.1:600000-795000 GCF_003285875.2 Drosophila novamexicana | reverse complement strand
GTCCAAATGTTTAGAATATAACTTGTTAATATTCATCTTACTGCTCATATTTTGAATAACATAACGTAAAATAATGAACAATATATCATAATATAAATAATAAATGATATAAGTGACATTTTTCAAATATCTAATCTTAGAATTGTTAATTAATGGATCATTTCGTTATTCATTCGATTTTTTGAAATTTGAATTTTAATGTAATTGAATAGTGCTTTTTTTTTGCAGTAAACTTTATTTAGATATTTGAAAGCCAAACAACGGTTTCAACTAATAATAATTAATTAATGTATTATTTACATTATTAATTTAATGTAATTGTTAACAGTGTTCAACCATTTTTTTTTTAAGATTAACAGCTGCAGAAAAATAGTTTCAAAAATGACAACTAAGAGTTATTATTTAATAAATATTAATTATTAATGTGAATTAGTAATGAAATTATTTGTAACTGCAACTCTTTTGTATGATTTTCTAAAAACTCATTATAAGTATTATATTTGTTTATTGATTCTTTCATAATTATTATAATTTATTATATAATATATAATTTAAGCATATTGCTCTGATCGGGTCAAGTTTCGGCAGGGTGCACTGTAGTGTGCCCAAGCGTTTAGTTCACTTTCTTTATCTGTGTAACTACGCTTTGATTGCGCACGTTTTTAACGGGCACTGTAAACACCGTAAAGAGTGTAAAGAACAGGTAGAATAAGAATGCAAGCTAGAAGAATAGAAACAAAAAACAACTTCAATGCTAAATGACGTTAAGTAATGATTGTTTTGATGATTGTCGTTTGCTCTTGGTTAATTATTACAGTGCATTGTTTTATGATTTGCTTTCAGGGTTGTTGTTGCTGTTTTTTTGTTATTTGTTATTTTAGTTTGTTGATCTGCCACGCTTGACTTGAGCTGCTGCAGCTAACTGTTAAGCTGACAGCTGTATTTGGCATTGGATTGCCCCCCAACATCCACCCACACAACTCCCAACTATGCACAGTTTAGCTAGAGACCAGTAAGTGGTGTCTATCCGACTAGAAGACACCCTGAACCCAGGTGCAGGTACAAACGTACACATCAACTTCCACGCACAGCAATTGCTGCGGCTGTACTTCTTCTTCTCTTGGTCTGACACTATATACATATAATTCATTCAAGCCGAAGAAGGTTTTTAAAACATTTTATAACCTTAATTTCTATATGATATACAGTGATCTACATACCAAGTTTGGTAAATCTATATTGTGTATTCTCTAATAATTGATATGAATATGGGAGAAGTTTTAAAAAAAGCTTTGTTCTTGGTATCAGTATATGTTTCCATTTAATATATCTAGTTCTTGTAGTTTTATGTGCATCTTTTTTAGCCACTTTCAGTAAGTTCAGTGTATAAATTCACTCTGGTTCTGGTTCTGCCCCTTTTTCGGGCTGCTTGTCTGCAGTCTGTGTAAATATTTTTTGCGATATTTACTGTCAGGTTTATTATTTATTCATGTCACGTATACATTTTTTGCCATATGCGTTGAGCGTTGGGTAGTTGTTTCTAAAAATATAGAAATTCCATAAAAAATGTTAAGGGTAACAGTTGTGTGTATAAAAATCTCAACAAAACAAAAACAAATTTACAGAAAATATAATTAAGGTAATGGACTAGGAGTACAGAACAAACAAAAATAAAAATCAAATCAATTTAACTAAGCTGTAAACTAACTAAAATCGTTTCAACGACTTAGAAATTCTCAGCAGTTCCGGCTGATTATGAGAATCTCTTCGATGTGTACCCGCTGCGCACGTTGCTGGTGGTTGCCGATCTAACGGTAGTCCGGCTTGTTTTTGTCAGGGTAGCATCACTGCTGCTGCTGCTGCTGTTATTGTTGTCCTTGGTTGTTGTGTTGTTGTTGTTGTTGTTGTTATTGCTGGTGGTGCTGCTGCTCCTGAGACCTGTGATGCTGCTGCTGCTGGCGCTCATCATAAGCGGACGACGCGGCGGCATTCGCTCATTGACTGCATCCAAACCCTTCGCCTCGGCAAAGGAGTGAATGTGTGAGGCTGCGGTCAGCCCTTGTAGAGCTGTTGAAAAGGCGTTTAAAATTGTGACTTACATTTTTTATAGATGTCTACAGTTTGATTGATAAACGAAGGTGTAAATTCTTTCCCTTTAGAACAAGTTTGAACTAGATGTCTGGAATTCCAGGTTTCTTTAAAATTTTGTTCTATGTTCTATGTTCTATGTTCTATGTTCTATGTTCTATGTTCTATGTTCTATGTTCTATGTTCTATGTTCTATGTTCTATGTTCTATGTTCTATGTTCTATGTTCTATGTTCTATGTTCTATGTTCTATGTTCTATGTTCTATGTTCTATGTTCTATGTTCTATGTTCTATGTTCTATGTTCTATGTTCTATGTTCTATGTTCTATGTTCTATGTTCTATGTTCTATGCTATGTTCTATGTTCTATGTTCTATGTTCTATGTTCTATGTTCTATGTTCTATGTTCTATGTTCTATGTTCTATGTTCTATGTTCTATGTTCTATGTTCTATGTTCTATGTTCTATGTTCTTTGTTCTTTGTTCTTTGTTCTTTGTTCTATGTTCTATGTTCTATGTTCTATGTTCTATGTTCTATGTTCTATGTTCTATGTTCTATGTACTATATTCTATATTTTATTTGATGTGTTATATATCTTGTGTTATATTTGTTCAATGACTTTTCTGTGTTCCTTTTTTTCCCTAAAATATTCCATTTTCTGTCTGATACGATACTCTATATTCTGTGCTCTTTAATGTTTTAAAACTGTTTAAGGCTTACCCTCTTTGAGTGAATCACGTCCACCAGAAAGCGCGCCCATTGGTAACGCGCCCGTGGGCGTGAGGCCCTTTAGTTGCAGCACGCTCTCCGACTCTTCCCTGCAAGGTGTACGACAGCTTAAATGCTTAAGAAAAGGCTGTAAATGCCCCTCTTCTCACCTGAGAACGGAAAAGACTCTCGACATTTTGCCAATGGCGCGTATTTTGTTGCGGATTATCTCCTTGCGCAGCGCCGACATGGAAGCTGCGAATTTGTAAAGCTCAATTAGTTGGGAAATTATCACAAGAAATATCATCTTATTATCTATACATATATACATACATATATATATATATGTTTGAACAGCAAAGGCAACTATGGTGCGAATAGTGTTTAGGCAAAGCTTGGCGCCAAAGCTGATCAAAGCTGTGCAAAGCTCTCGTTAAGCTCTCAGTCGCAGCGGCGGGTTCAACACGGAGCTTACCTGGCTTACTGGGCGTATTATTGTTATTGTTATTATTCACGGTCGCCGGCACGAGCACAATTTTCTTGCGCAGCTCTGTATGTATTCCCCACCACGCCACCCGTCACCACCAGATGCCAGTAAGGGGCGTGTTTTGAGTGGGTGATTGGTTGTGTTTTGTTGTATTTGTCGTTGTTGTTGTTGGGTTTGTTATTACATATTTTGTGTGCAGATAAATTTTGAAAATATTTTATATTAATATTAGACTAGTAGTTCTTTTGGTGTTTTCTTATACTCCTGTACATGGGGTTTGTGTACTGCTTGGGAATACGTAACCTTTTAATGGGGAAATCTACAGCTTCTTGGCTTTTCTGTTTTTTTTTGGTGCAGACAATTTATCGTAAAAATTTTATTCCAAGCATAGTATGATAATTCCATGTTGAAACAGTTAGAATTGTTGGTTTAGTTGGAAAAGTTGGTCTAGATGTATTGCAAACTTTTCTTAGCTGGGAATTTTTATAAGGAATTCGATAAAAACAACACTTATTATGGTTTATAAATGTTGTCCAACATGTATTCTAAAACTAGAAACTGAATTTTCCAAGCTTTATAAAAGCGATCATCCTGAAATTAAAACAGTCTTGAATAGCATTTTCTTGGACTGTTTTCGGCCAGGTTTTTTGGCTTTTGTTTTATTTATTTTTTATCTTTATGTTAAGCAAGGGGTAACAGATTTCACAGATGTGTGTTACAGAAAAGGGTCATGCCCAGTGGGAAGTGTCTGAATGCCTCATGCATAATTGCGGTATAAGATTACATTTTTTATTGCTTATCCACGTGAGCTTAAAACTGTATTGTTTCGATTAAAAAGAAAAAAATGTTGTATAAACAATACTTTTGAAAGGGTATTTACACAGCGGCTCGCCGAAAATTGTTTTCTTTTCAACTATTGTTGCGCATACGACATTTATACATATACACTTACGCACATACATATATACACAGAAACACCCAGTTTATACAAGTTGAATTGTTACATTATATATATGTATATATATGCATACCTTCCTCCAGCTCATCATCGGGACCCGCGACGAGCTCGTCATCCGAACAAATGTTGAGCACATTCACCAGCATTTCCGTGACCTATGGAGGTATGCTTAGAATGAAATTAATGTTTCTTGGCTTAGTTTAGGGTGTAGGACCCTGGTCTGGGGCTCACCTTCTCGCCGACAAAGGGCAGGGACCAGGTGAAGACATCCATAAAGTTGGGCAGCCAGTAGGGATGTGGTGAGCAATTGAATTGTCTTATGTTCATCACGTTGTTCTCGTACTTGAGCACAGCTGCCTTTTGTCAAATGTTGACGATGCGTTTTGACAAAAAATTTAGTGAAAATATGAAAACGAAAACAGAAAAAGCCAAACAATATTTACGACGGGCCAGAAGATATACAAATACGATATAACAAGCGCAGCGCTATGCAGCAAAAGATTTTTGTGTAAATTTAAAAATAGCAAAAGGCAAGCGAACAGATTCAATATTCAATATACAAATGCTGCTAAATAAAGTTCATCGTATTGGCCAAGTCATACCTTGTTGTTGTAAACATCCAAATAGTTTGGCGCCGAGAAGATGGTGATCAGCGATGGAAAGCCGGTTACTTGATTCTTGCGATACATGCGATAGCTGCAAGCGAGAGAGTATGTGGGGGAAAAAATTAGACAGGAAGATATCAAGGCTGCAAACCGGCTGTGAATTGAACTTCCACTTTTTATTTACCGTATAAGGACTACAAAAAGGTCGAACCTAAATTTTCAATATTTAATTTAACTCAATCGTAATCAACAGAATCGAAAGTCAAAGCCTGACTGCAAAACGGTTTCGAATTCCAATTTATTTATCATGTAAAAATTGTAGGGCGGAGTAAAGAATAGCTGAACCTTAACATTAGAAAAACCTCATTTTTTCACCTATAATTAAAAATAGGATTGCAACATTAATTCGTTTTTCAGACCTGTGATTTTATAACGATAAAAAATAAGAGAGAATAAAAATAAATAGGCATAACAAGATTAAGAATTAATTTCAATTGATCTGTTGTAAATTGTAAATAATGTGAGCATAAAAGTTGAAAACAAAACCTGCATAATATTGGATACCTAAAAAGATTGAATCTAAGCCCTAACCGAATCAATTGATGTTTAAGATAAGGCACGAACCGATTATTAAGGAGATACATTGTGTCGAACCCAAGCACCGAACTTTTCTCTTGGATTTGGAACCGAATCCTGAATTTAGTGGTCCAAAATAAAGTTAAGCATCAACTAGAACCGAACCAATCGAGGAGTTCAAGGAAGTGAACAGCCAGCTTCATCAACTTGATTTGCAACTATAAGTGAAACTTACCCCGCATCCTGTGCCTCGTGCGCACGCACTATGGATAGAAGATTGTTCTTCTGTAGAAACTCACAGCAGGCCGAGTAGCTGAAGAAATAGGAACAGCCACGCACCGAGTTGTGCGAGAAGAACTCGTTGGTTTTCTCATTCCCAAAATCCTCCAACGGATCGGACCATAGCAGATCACACATGGGCCCATAGGCGGGCGGCTCCCTGAAGCGATTCAGCTGCGGCGCACAACGAGACCAAAACAAAAATTTTGACAGACGATTGTAAACATTTCAGCTGAGACATTCGACTGCCAAATTTATTACCGTTTTGATGTCGTCGAGTGTGAAAATCTCTGGCGATAGTCCGCCGTGTATGCAGAGAAATTGCTGGTTGAGCAGCGCGGCGAGGGGCAGGCAGTCAAACGCTTCCATGCACGCATCGTAAATACTTTCCGAATATTTGATTATGCCTGCAACAGAAGGGAGAAACTGAATAAGGCAACCGCAAAAGGTGGTCAAGATTTATGCATCTGCTGCGGCTTTTATAATGACATTAATAACATGCAATCGCACTGCAAATTTGTGAGTTTTAATAGGATCCCATAAATCTTTAGAATTAAAGGGGTAAATAAAGTTGAATAATTAAATTGCTTTAAAGTTATGCTTATTAGTTTTATTTATTGCTGGGTTGTTGAAGGTTAAGAGGTGAGGAAATAAACACAATACATAATTCAGGAGGTATCCTTTAATCCTTCATGATAAAATGATAGTTCGATAGGTAACATTGTGCTATAGAATTAACTTGATGGACAGATATAAATACGAATGCCAATATTTATTGGATTAAAGCAAAAGGATTATTTGAGCGTAATTACTATCTAAAGTTATCGATATGCTGCTTATTTAATTTATCGAAAGCTGATAATATCGACTGCTTTAAATATATTAATAAAGTACTTAAATCTATGTACATTGCAAACGTTCAATTCAGTTCGATCTTATCGATTAGAACATGCAGAGTCAAGGCTGTCGATGTTTTTCCACTACGGAGATCATTCTTGTTTTATCTCCTCCATATTATTATTCTCTTTTTCTCTTTCCAAATTACTCAAAGCAAATTCCACATATTTCTCAGATTTTCCGATTCTACTTACACTCCTGCTTAAAGGTGAAGTATTCCGTAAGATGCCGGCATTCGTGATTGCCGCGCAGCAGAGTCAGCGTGTCCGGATAGTTGATCTTCAGGGACCATAGATAGAGCACACACTAAATGGTTAGTATAGGAGGGTTTTATAAGTTCTTTAAAACACTTTAAAAGACTTCGAACTCGCTGCAGTTCACTCACGTACCTCTATGCTAAAGTAGCCCCTGTCCACGTAATCACCCAGGAAGAGATAACGTGTGGTCGCCGGCGGTCCGCCCACCTCGAAAAGCTTGACCAGATCGAAGAACTGGCCATGTATGTCGCCACAGACGGTAATTGGTGCCTCAACATCGATCATGTTCTTCTCCTCACGCAACAGGGCGGCGCCCTCGTTGATGATGCGCAGGGCGACGCATTCCTCGACGCGGCCCTCAAGCTGAAAATGCTGACGCAGTGCATCGAAATTCGGTTTGCCCGACTTGGGATCGTCGTATACCTCGGACATGGTCAGTTTGTGTGTGGGCGGCAGGGGCACATCTAAATAGCAGAAGCGATTGAATAAATTAGTTTATATAGACATTGCGTAAACGCAATGTGCAACGTCTGGGCCAAATTGTAGTCAGTCTGCGTGCATGTGTGTGCGTGTTTGCATGTGTGCATGTGTGCATGTGGGTTAACGAGCTGCAGCAACTTATCGCCAATATTTGGCTTGGCTGCGCGGCCAGATTTACGAGGCCCGCACATCTGCCCCCAACTGTGGCATGTGGCCAGGGTAAAATGCACATGCATTTTCTACGCTAATTACGAACATTTTGAATGAGTGAATATAAAAGTCGAAAATTGATTGGCACATACAAAAACAAACATACGCAACACACACACATACATTCTAGGATTGTCATAATCTTTGTCGAAATGCTCAAATTTTCGCGCAATATGCCAATAAAATGGCAATATATCCTATAAAGCAGATGCTCTTCATAATGACTGCATAAATATAATTTAATTTTTATTTATTCATCCATAAAACACGTTTTGATACACAAAGCGAACTTAATGATTGCATAAAAATCATAAACTCAATATAAATGAATACTCTGCTTGAAATTGGGTCAAGGTTACGAGATATTTATATAGAAATCTACTTGATTCTCGTCGAAATAAAAAAATCTAAAGATCGCTCAAGATCTTACAGTTCATTCTTGAAAAAAGCTGATATTTGATATACTTGATAACAGGTTAAATAATTAGCTGGGTAATAGGTTTATCTAAGTAGGAAAATATAGTTGTAGAAAATATATATTTACAGGAATTTTTAATTCGTTCAAGGCATCGTAAGTGACAACAAATATGGGAAGCTACGAGTTTGACAATATTCATAAAAAAACATTAGATTAGCTCAATCTGGAAAAAAAGCTTCTCCACAGTGCTGTAATTGTGCTAAAATTAAGAAGCGAACTTTGTTAAAGTTGCTAAGGACAATTGTTGACGACTTTTTTTTTCAGTTATAGATACATGGCCTCAAGTTCTCATGGGCTATTCAGATACAATATCAATGCCATATCTATATCTAAGAGAATCTACTTTCTATTAAAAGCCAAGCAAGGGACTTAGCTTCGTTTTATTTCAGGTTGTTTTTTTTACCAGTACTGAAGCTTGTTAGACAATGCTTAAATTTAGATCCGTACAACTTGAATCAAGTTAACTTAAGTTTACTTTGAGTTCTTTGCTTAAGATCAGATGAAGTCTTCAAGTTTAAGCATTAGAAAGAAGTTTTCTATCAGGTTTTTATATAATTTTCTATGCTAAAACTTCGATTTGGTGTAACCTAAGAGCTGATAATTCACATATCTTAATAAAAAAAATACATTTTATTTGAAATGCTTGACTGCAAATGAAACACATGACTGTTTTTAATATCAAAATACTATTCAAGATGATCCTTTTACAGATTTTAACTTAACAGTATCATGAAAAGGGTTTAGGGTCATAAAAAAGAATATTTTTTTATATACTTGATAATTGAACTGCAACCAGGTCCTACTCGTGATCTTTAAATCAAATTTCTGTGAGATATTGGTAGCTAGATGTTCTATAAAACCAAACGCAACCATTACAGAATATTTATTAAAATAACATAATTATTGAGCTGCACCATCAGATTGATATAAGATCGGCATAAGAAATAATATAAAAGAGATGAGGCGCGATGATTAAAGTAAGTTTATACGAGACATTAACTGAGTTAATATCAGTGAAGCATGTTTCTTGTAGAGAATACCAAGAAATCGAACGTGCAGACTAATCTAATATGTTTCTTACAGACATAGGTAACAAACTGCATTATCAGGCTGAAGTCTTTAAAAATGTTTCTGTTAGACACTATCATCTTGGACTTAAGATCCCCAAAGTGTATTTCTTCTATTTTTATATATTGTTCATTAAGCATATAAGCTATATTATGCCTAAGGCAAAAATAATATTGAATTTATACTGCCTTAACAAAAGTTGGTGTCGATTACTACATTTATCACCGCTAGCAGATAAAAAAGTGATAGCAGCGTTGCTTTGTTTAAACAATTTAATTGTAGGAATTATTGACTGATCGAGCAGATCTTTACGATACCATTTGCCGTTTTCTGTGGGTACTCATCCTTGTAAATAGATAATTAAAGCTTTATAACAATCTTCTTACTGAAATGCATTTCGATTTTCTTTTGCCAATAGTGCTTTGATCAAACATAAGCCTATAGAATTTTTTTTTTAAACTAATAAATTTTACATCTTCTTTAAGTTTCAGGTTTTCTGTTTAGTTAGTTAGTTATTTAAGATAATATTATTTAATTTAAGATAACCTGGAAGCTACCAGCATTGGTAAATAAATAAATAGTTTGAGCTCGGAAGCATTTGATAGTTTTCTGCGAGGCATTGGCTGACTTAAGATCTTTAAAATATTTTTATATTAATATTGGCAACAAACTCTACCATTAGGCAGATTTAAGATCCGTAAATGATTAAAGTGTGTTTCTGACTGGGAATCGTAATAATTGGTTTCTTTGAAGCATTCGCTGACTTAAGATCTTTAAAATATGTTTGGTATAAACATTACCATCTTCAAATTAAGATCACCAAAGTGTGTTTCCTATAGAAGTGTATGAAATATAATTGAATATGAATCATTATAATAGGTTTCTTCTGGCTTAAGATCTTTAAGATATGTTAATCTTGGTAACGGACTGTACCATCAGGCAGACTTAAGATCTGTTAATCTGTAATATCATAAAAGCGAGTTTCTGATTTCTCGGAATCATTGTAATAAGTTAAGTTCTTAAAAATTTGTTTCTTATAAGCATTAGCAGTGGAACTGTACCATCGACAATGCGCTCCTTGGTCTTTGTATATTGCATTTTCTGTTTGCTACCGCTCCCCGTTGTTGTTTCTGTCGCTGTTGTCGCTGCTGTGTTGGACGACTTTGTTGTTGCTGTTGCTGTTGATTTCGTGGGTGATGATTTCGTTGATGATGATTTGGTTGTTGTTTTGTCCGTGCTACCACTTTTGGCCAGCGAAGATTTCCTCGTCAGCGAACTTCGCGTCGTTGTTGACATTTTGTTGGCCTATTTGGTTATTAGGCTTTTTGTGTTTATTAACTTTTTTAATGTGTGTATTTTGGTTTCCTTTTTTTTTCACACCGAATATTCACAAATTTAATTGATTTTTTTGTTTTCACTTTGTTGAAGCTCAATTTTTTGCTTTTTTGTGTTTTATTATTATTTTTTTTTATGAGACGAAATTTTGTTTGTGTTTTAGTGCTGAAAAAGTTACTGAGCGCTAAAAATTTAAAAATTTATTTGCCTTTGGCTGAGACACAAGCACAACAGACACACACACACTCACAAACACACACACACACACATTTAAATACATACAAATAAACATGTGGGTTAGTATATATATATATACTGGGCAATAAATAAAATTTGTTGTTATTTGGTGTGTATATTTTTTATTTATTTATTTATAGCCAGGCACTAGCTATACTTATACAGATAGCTACTCGACAATGTGTATTAAGATACATTCATAGTAGAATATAAATGGCTGGCAATTAATATATCAATTTTGTGCAATTATTCACAAAATTTATTAACTTTTGCCCAAATACTATTGCACTGAACACTTGGCACAGGGTTACTTAGCAACTGAGCCGTATAAACGCGCGACACTCCGTGCTAAAAAAAACGACGGAAACGCACAGAAATACGTATGAAAACACAATTATCATAAATCTATATATAAATATATAGTATGTATGTATATGTTTTGTGGTTTTGGTCACACTTTTGCTGATAATCCTTGTGGATACTATTTGACGCGTTCGTGTACTGGCATTTCCACCAAGTTGGCGCGTCGTGATTTCGCTCGATACTGAACAAAACGGATTCCGTAGAAAAATTTTCGCGAAAAGCCAGCAGGCAACGAATCGCTATACAACATCAAAGACACATTAAAAACAACGATCAACTCATCGACAAACGGCGAACGACCGCTCGGCTCTGTCTCTGCCTCAGTCGCTGCCGCTGCCCTTGACTGCGTTGCCTCTAAATACAAATATGTTTAGAATTCTCTCAAATCTCTCTTTGGCAGCATTTTCAACTGTCTGTTTATTGGGTTAATGTGACACACAAGAGTGCTGGGCGCTGCGTTTCGAAAAAAATAATATAATTGCTGGCCTCCATAAACAAAAGCACCTCCGATCCTCCAAACAACATCCGCTGCAAACAATCCACACACACTCTCAATGTTTTTCAACTTGACCGTGAGTCGCTGTGAGACGTCGTCGTCCTCTGTCTGTCTGCCCCGTCTAATTGTCCGGCTGTCCGTGATTTTAATATGAGTATGTGTGTGTTTGTGTGCACTCGGGCCAGAAATTGGGCGCCAATAGGTGGGTGTCGCTATAATTATACCATAGTCTTGACTTTGTGCGCGCCTCGTGCAAAAAATATATATATATATATATCCTCAATTCACACACACACATTTTATCTGCTGCTGCTTCTCGTTGATCTTTTGGAATATGCTACTTAATTGCTCTCCGGGTTGAAAGAAAGAAAGACGTGTTGAGATAGTCTAATATCATTATAATACTATTCTCTGGCTGCACTTCTCCTGGGTACCATAAAAGTCAATCCATATGACGAGAAATTTACAGAACGAAAATATATATAAATTTTCTTCTGCCGTTTACATTTTGCCGCATTTAAATATATAACATGAAAAAATTTCAAAAATGTATTAGTATAACAAAATTAAAGAAATTCGGGATATATTTGAGGATTTATCTAATATTATTCTCTGACTGCCTATTGTCGATTCGAGAAATGTTGTTGTTTTTGTTTTCTATCAACAGCTCCAAAGAATAACCAAAAAAAGAAAAGTTTTTCATATTGAAATGAATTTGAATCAGGAAAAATTTTAAGAATTTGGTAATTCTTTATTATTATTATTTATTATGAAAATGAGACATTTTTAAATATATTAATAATATTTAAATTGATGTTATTTTTTTTATTTTAATCAAAAACTGGCTAAATTATGAACAACAATTTTCTTTTAATAATTTAATTTAAAATTTGAAGAATATAAAACTCTCGGTTGTAAGATTGTAAAATCATTAATCATATGATACATGCAAACTTTAAAAAATAATATGTTTTATTATTAATTTGTTGTGTCGTAAATCATTGCATCTATGCAAATATTGAAAAAAGATTTTTTTTTATAATTTTTTGTATTTTGCTGTGATGTTATTAATATCTCATATAAAATATGTATTAATTGGAAATAAGTATTTTATAAATAAAGTTAAAATATTGATTGATAGATATTTAATTTCGCATTCTTCTATTACACTTTAAGCATTGCAAAAAAGTAACAGTAAATCAGATAGAAATAAAGATGTTTAGAAAAAAATATAAACAAGAAAAAAACTTTAAGCCTAGGGTATTCCAACGTCTGCATGCTTTAATGCTTAGTTTTAAGAACAATTTCATGCAACTTTTATAAACAGCGACAACATAAGCTGAGAAAGCGTGGCGATATATGAATAACAATTTTTTGTTGTTGGCGTTGTTGTTGTCGCAGTCAGACAACAACTATTTTTTGTTGGTGTTGACAGTTCTTGATGGTCAATTAATATGTGTTTATCTTAAACGAATTTCTCTCTCGCCAGCTACGAAATGTGCTGACATCGAGAGCAACTGGCACCTGCTAAGGAATCAATGGCAACTAGAGTGTGGTTAGCATCTTTGATAATGGATTTCAAGGGTCTTAGCATCCATAAGAATATAACAGAAACAAAGGCAAGTCACACGACCAACTTGATATATATATACTTATATAGATATTTGTATAGAAACGGAAAAGCTCCAAAGAGTGCAACGATATTTTTAAATAATTTTTATTTTTGTCTATTTTTTTTGTGTATTGCTTTCTGTTTGGCACTGTCTACGGCTTTGTCTACACATCTGCACTTATTATGATTCGTTATATTGTATTGGCAGAGTTGAGGGGTTTTTGTTGGATAGCTTTGGCAAGGCTCACGTTTTATATACTTATTTATAAGTATTTATTTTTATAACCACAAAAACGTTGCCAGCATTTCTTAAACGCAATTAGAAGAAGGGGCACCCAATGTCGTTGTTCTTCTCGTTGTTATTGTTGTTGTTGTTGTTGTTGTTATTGTCGGCTGGGCACTGACCATTCGATTGGTCAACGCGGCGCACTTGAAGATTCATTTTGAAGTCATCTGCATGTGATTAATTTGAACACGCGCTAAATTGATTAGAAAAATGTTTTGTTTGGTCGGCTGCCATTTAGCTGTAGTACTCAACGATCGACCGTTTTGTTTACAGGTATATACATATATGTATACTCTATATGGGTCCTTGAGGCTGCTAATTATACCCTGAAAAGGGCGAAAATGGGTATAATGATTTTGCAAAATTTTTGTTTTTCCGACCCCATATAAAAATGTCTGAGACCTAGAGTCTTAATATTCCGAACAAACGTATTGCTTGTGAAGATGAAGTTTGTTTTAAATCATTGATAACTTTCGGGCCAATGCCTTGTAATCTATAAAAATCGATTCAAAATTCCCTTTATTGAGCTAATGTAGTCTTTTGAAGTATATTTTACTTCTTGAATATCTAACCCATTCTTCACATAAAATTTAAATAACGCATTTATGATGGAATAACATTGCGCTTTGATATTACATAAATTTGGATGCTATATTTATGTCTTGAATATTTCATGAAAATCGAACCATAACACCGAAGCTAATTAGGATCGTATTTCCAGTAATGTGGGACTAAGGTCAAAACCAGCACTGACACATCAAGCGGAATGCATGCGTTTCATCAAAAGAATTTGGCGCTGTGTACAGGGTATCTGCTGGTCGGATACTCCCGATTAGGGCACACTTACTTGTTTCGTTGCCTAATTTTGCGCAAAAATGTTGCGAAAATATTTCGATGTAGCGTTGAGTCAACTCGATCGCATATCAAAGTTGACACTTGTACAATCATTTCAGCACATGTTTTGCATTTCAATTTGAATTTCAATTTGTATATTTGTGTTATTTTTAAACGCGTACAATGTGCAGAGCGTACGCTCGGCCACTAAAATATAGTACTTATTTATAATACAATGTTTTTTACGGTTCGGTTCTGCTTCCTGGCCTATAAACAAAACACAAGCCGCGGCAGCAGCAAGAAAAATAGAAAATAGAACAACATAGTATTGACATGTAGCAAAAACAATTCATTCATTGTTTGAATTTGTTTTTGTGGTTTGTTTTCTTTTTTTTTTCCCCCTAGTTTATTTTGGCATTCGAACTACGTTGAACATTTGTTTAGTTTTATGTTGAATTATGCGCACATTTCAGCTGGCAATTTGCAGGCAATGCTGTTCAATTACAAAGAGCATTTACCTTAAATAACAAAATTTTACATAACGATTGATAGTTTAAAATTAATTAACTGCTAATTACATAAATATATGTGTTTAAATTTAGTCATTTGTGTGTAAATATGTGTAAACTTAGTGAAAGCTTTTAGTTGTGCTTAGCGTGTGCAGCAACCGCTTCGGTAAGCTTTCTGTTAACTTAACAGCAATGCACGACTGCGCTCTGTTAGCTTACTATTGTATCGCAACAGAGCGCGGCTTGCCTTCTTTATTTCTTTTTATACCCTGAACCCATTGAAAATGGGTAAAAAGGGTATAATGAATTTGTGCAAATGTATGTAACAGGCAGAAGGATTCTTCTCCGAACCCATAAAGTATATATATATTCTTGATTAGCATCAACAGCCGCGCCGATCTGGCCATGTCCGTCTGTCTGGCCTTTTGTCCGTCTGTCCGTATGTATGAACGCAACCTACAGAACCTACAGAAGTAGAGACTTGAATTTTTAGATGTAGGTCTTGATAGTGCCTGCTCAAGATCAAGATCAAGTTTATTTCCGAAAATCAATAGTTTACCTCGTTTCCAATCAATCGATATCGAAATCCTGTTTTTTGAGCAAACTGGGTAAATAATATGAGCTAGAGACACCAAACTTGCTATGTTGCTTATAGAATAGTATGTATGTATATATCAAGTATCTTTAATTTTATAGTTACAGACACCTCCCTGCCACCACCAAAAAGCTAGAAATAAAGTTGATAAACCAATTTGTATTGCCCACCAATTTAAGCCACAATTTTAATGCAATTGACCTTTTGAGAATACACAAATATTCTATAGCAACAAAATGTACAGTAGAAAATATTATTAAGATCGGTTAAAAAACACAAAAGTTTTCACATAAAATGTGTTTTTGCTGGCTTCGTGTTTACAGCAGCTAGCGCAAATTAAAAGAACTTCTTTTATACATGTACACACACAAATTCATACGCGTTTTTATGGAATTCTATCAACAGCATTGTAATTGCGATTGTATTGTTTTCTGTGCTGCTATTTTATTCCTTTTTTTTTTTTTAATAAGACTCAATGGTGTGGCTGTTAAGTAGAGGCAGTTGCAACTAGTGCGGTATATTACGAGTTCGCGATCCATCGAGGAGAGACACATTTTTATTTTTTAATTTATTTGTATTCCTGCTGAAGCAAACGAGCTCGTAGCGCGAACTGCATTTGGTATTGGTTCAGGGTATTTCCTAGTCGGGAGCTCCCGACTAGAGCCTCTTACTGTTTTTTTTTTTTTTTATTGCGGGCGCCATTTTGTAAATTGATAAACTGTAGAGTTATCAATGTTTATGTATCTTTGGGCCATGTGTATCGAGCTCTTGACCTGCTATCATTGTTTTCCCTGCCAAACAGTTTTCTTATGCCTTTTGTTTGTTTGGGCACACAAAAACAAAGCGACTAAAAAACTTTAGATACGAAAAAAAGCTACGAAAAATTATGTCGAATTGATTTATTGACTTAGTTATTTAGGCCCCCATAGACAGGGCTCGATGTTGTTGTTTTTGTTCTTACTGACGGACCTAGCATGTGCTGGTGGGCGAAAAACCTTTTTATTTTTCCTCTCGTTTTCCTTTTGTTTCACTCTTGTCATTTGCCAGCTATAACATAGACCCAAAAGCCCAGTGCAAATATTTAGTTTTCATTTATGCGTTTTTCTTTTGAATGTTTTTCCCTTGTTTGGGCCCATTTGAGTTTAACTCGATTTGCACTGCGGGTAAAGAAACATACAAAAAAAATGCTACTAATTGAAAAGTATCCAAGCCCATTATGTTTATTAGCGGCATCTAAAGTGAACTTAAGGATTTGCCGGGTCAGCATTTAGATAGTTATGTTGGCTTTTTTATTAATGTTTGCTTTGGGGCTTAGACAGTATATTTGTGAACTAAGATATAATAATGAACTTTAAAGTGTTTAACAGTTTTCTGTTACAAGTCTTTAGCTGGCAAAAATAAAATACTAGATAGGTTATGTTAGCTTGAGGCGTTTAATCAACACATAGGTCACATTAAGCCATATTTTTCCTGTTCGAATACTAGATTGTCCTCTGATAAATATCATACTATATGATTGTAGCTTGGAATATATATCTTTCTTCTTATTTTGTTATTTGCCATATTTCTTAAGCATATTTATAATGTATTAAGAAAACTCTTCCCCTCTTCCATCGTAATCAGCTATACAACAGTCAAAAGTAAAAATTCCGCCTTAATTGGGCGAGCAATTTTTTATAATATCTTGTCCAAATTCATAAATGCTCCCCGTTAATTTTTGTATATGATTATGTTAGCTATAATCAGGCAATTACTTTATTGATTTGCACATTATGCACAATCATTAACTGACCAATTCAGTAAATGACTGTATGCCGATGGCTCGATTTTCATTTTCCCGATTTTTTTTTTTTTTTTTTGAATTCATTATGCGCTGCACGTTGCCACATTAATTGACTCATCCACGATTCATTGGGCAGCATCCACTGAACCGCTTTCCCCCGCCAGGCGCTGCAATCGTTTTGGATATCTTTCTGCTAGATTTGATTTATATGGGCTGCAAATTGGCGCAGCGCTATCGACGCACGTAAATGATTTTCATTTTCCAATCATAACAACATGCGTGCCTGCACTGCCAATCAACTCACCGCTGGCTGATGATAGGCGCCGCAGCTCGCACCTCATCTCCCGACCAACTAGCTAGCCCATTTATTCACCTGACTTTAACCCATAATAAAATTGCGGCTATCGTACTTTTTTATAGTCCTTTTTATAGAGGGTAGAGGGTACTAGGATTCTGTGACGAAATGTGCAACGACTGCGTCGATATAGCCATGTTCGTCCGTCTCTCAGTTTTAATGATGTCGTCATATACACAAGCGATATATGTCTAGATCAATATAATATAGCATCCATTAGAATAATCAGTCAAAAAGAAAATTCTTCCTCGAATAACTATAAGTAAGTCCTAAGCCATATCTTAACAAGTGTATTCAATTTTCGGCGTGGCAAATATAGTTGTTATTTGTTGTTTTTATTGCAATCAAGAAAATTGAATTAACATATTGGGCACGTGGGCGAAATTATGTGGGCAAAAGTGAGCAGGCAAATAAGCTGACGGGATATGGCAGGATGTTGATTGTTTTCATAGTTGTTGTTGCTGTTGTTGTTGTTGTTCTTTTGTTGTCGCTTAAATTGTGCAGCAGCTGGGCCCATCCCTTTAATTATTTATGGCCGCATGCGCGACTTGTTTGCCTTTGTTAATGACGAGGCGAAAGTAAAAAGCGCAAAGTTCCTACAATTGGCAACTGCAGCACAGAATTGCAACTGCAGCAGCCGCTCGCAAAAAAAACTTAATTAAAAGTGCAATCAAGCAAGGACAAGGACCAGCACCAGGACGTCGACGACGATGACATTTTGCCTGCAACGACAAAAAGGCCATTCGAGGGTGAACTTCAAAAACGGTTGCTAAAGCGTTCCCTGCCCATGCCACGCCCACATGCCATACGTATCAAAAATGGTTTGCTGTACGTTATAAGCCTTAGCGCAAATACAAGCACAGGCGCACACATATACACGCACACACACAAGCCCACATAAATTGCTGCAATTATAGGCGTCATAAATTATCAACGTCGACGGCGATTGGCGCGGCAACTGGAAAAGGGGGTGGTGAAGGGGGCTGGCGGCAGACGCTTGTAAGATGTGCTGGGAAAATGCATTTAATTGATTTCCTTGGCTGCCGCCTTTCGCCATCTATTTTCTGTCTTTTGTTTTGACTTCCACCAGCGATAGGTATTTTTCCTCATTTTCCTTTCGTTTTCCATCATCGTCTTTTTTTTTTGCGTGCAAATCCAACATTGATTACGTATTGTCTTTGAATATTTCAAAATGTTACCCTGCGGAGTCTGAAGGCCATTTTAATTTCCAGCTAAAATAATTTAATTAAAAATTCTCAAACTATATTTTTGAACTTCTTTCTTTTTGTTCCTTTCGCATAGTTGACATTGATTGAGCCTCTTTTCAACAGCGTTAAATACAAGCAGGACTCGCTTTAATGGCTAATGGCTGCAACAGATTTCATTACTTGACAACTTATTAATTAACTCATTAAATGGGCTGTCCTTTGCAGGTTTGTGTTGATATTCGCAAGTAGTTGAAGTTAAATTCGGATCTTCCTAACTTGTAGAAGGTGATACGTTTTATGGTGTTAGGTTCTTATTCTAACTTGTAGAAGATATTATCTTTATTGAAATTATTGTGTGCTGAAAGTTTATAAATTTGTTTAAGTATTTGATTTCATGTATCGTGGTATGTTCAAAATTAAAATATAAATTAATTAATTTTAATTTTTATTTATATTATAAGATAAGTTTTGTTTATATTCATATGAGTCCATATGTCGCTGTATGTTGAAATTTTAATTTTCTGATGTGCTTGTTTTTTTCCATATATGTATATGTCTATATATAAAACTGTTTCTCTTGACTGACTAACTGACTGATTGGTGATCATAGTAAGCAGAGCCCAAACCGTAAGAGCTAGGAGGCTGAAATTTCACTGTTTACTTCGCGCCGAGAGAATGATAAGTTATTGAGCTATTGAGTAGAGGCGGTGGCAAGTAGAACGGTCTGTGGCGAGTTCGAAACCTACGGGGGAACCAATTTTGTTTGTTTTAGGCCGGTGTTGCTGTTGAATAGAGGCGGCATCAAGTACCGCGGGTCAGTTGCGAGTTCGAACCCTGCACTCGAACGAGAGTCCGTAGCACGTGCTTCATTTGGTGTTGGAATAAGAGGGTTCACAGTATCCCTTAGTCGGGATTTCTCCATTAGAAGAATTACTTACTTGTTTATTAATTTAGTTGTCTCATTTGGCAAAATTTAACTAGAGAATTTAATGTTTTTAAGATACTACATGGGAAATAATGAAAAAGGGCTGCATTTAAGTTTGCGATCGCATATTATGAAACTCTTGGTAGCCCTATGGCATACGTATAAATGTTTATTATGGAATAAGCTCATTTTGTTGACAATTCTAATTGTTTATTTATCAAATTTTACTATTCAATTAGCTATCGACAACGTTCAATTCCATATTTTCTGATATCAATGTCATCAGTTTAAGTTTGATTGACAACCCTTTTTGCTGGCCGTGTGATAATATTAATCGTTTGCTGGCTTGTCGTGCAGCTGTCAGCAATCGAATTAATTTCATGTTAAAGTTTTTTGGTGCTTGATTTATTGCATTGCTAATTACCACTGTTCATGTCAGGCTTGATTGGTCCTCAATTATTACTTGTGGTCTTTCATAAATAGGTGCGGAGCCATTTGACACCGAAATGTTCACAGCGACGACAGCTCGAAGTGCCACAAGATGTTCGCATTAGCGAAATTTCTGTTCAAGCGTGCCCACCCACAAGCGGCAATATTGGGTAATTAGAAACTTTCACCTCGGGCCTTTTGACAGTCCCTGCGCAAAGTATACACACAGACAGCCCCTCTTCAGGCTCACATCTGGGAGCATGGCCTTTGACGTGGCCACTCGACAATTTGAGGGCGTGTGCATTGAGCGGTTTTAAAATTTTGATTTAATTTCACCGCCGGCTGGTTCAAGCCGCTTTACTCCCAGCAGCCAATTAAAAACAACTTAACAGCGCGTTATATAAATTTAATTTCATGTTGCTTCGCTCTCGCAAATTTAATCACAACGTTGCCTTTGCCCTGGTACAATCCCCGTACATCCTGCATCCATTTCTATTAGCTGGCAAATCATATTTATTTATTAATTGTAATTACATTGGACATCTGGAATGAAATATCTGGGTGTTGCAGCTTGACAGCGAGCAATATATACTTTTACTTGGTATGTTTCGACAGGGCATCTTCTCTCTTTCTCTTTTTTGTCATCCTCTCCCTTTTTCCTCTTCCAGTAGATTCCCTGGCTACTTGCAATTGTATTATTGTTGTCTTGGTATGAGCAATCGCTTGGGCTAAAATGGCAGTGCAGCTTAAATGGTAGCTACAATTTCTAGCCGAATATACTCTTATTTTTGTTAAAATGTTCTCTTATTTAATCAGAATTGACATTAGTTTGGCTGTTCACGGAATTCGAACCAAAAATAATATATTTCTTGTATAGGGACTAGCCCTAAATTATTTTTAAGCCTTCTACTAATATTGAACTTTATTTTAAATGTTCCAAAAACTTTCTACAAAATATATATTAATTTGTAATAATACAAAAAGTATCTAAATCTATTTATGTATCTTTTAACTCATAGATTCTTACCAGAATTTAGTATACATTTCATTAGCCTCTGATTATTTATCTCGCGTTGATTAACTTTTAATATGAGCATACATTTATAATTTATTATGAGCCTTATCAAAATGTATTTGATTTGTATCTCATAAAAATATAAATATATATATATATATATACTATAAAAATATATTTTCCTCAATTAAATAACATTTGTTAGAGTATCACGACTTCGTTGTAATGCAATTAGAAATTCATTATATTTTTCCAATTTCACTTTGGCATACTTAAGTTTATCTGTGTGAACGAGTTGTGTGCAGCTGTATGTGTGTGGGACTGTGTGTGTTTGTGTGCTGTGCACTCAAGTAACAGCTGCAGATGAAAATTGCAAATGAAACTCAACTTGGCTTTGGCTTGAAGTGTTGGGCAAGCAGTTGGCCAACAGTGTTGCCAACAGTCGCTCCAATAATGTAACTGAATCTGTTAAATGGCTGAATTTAATTGGTGGGGAGCAAGTGGAAAATATGGGAGCACAAAAAGGCAAGGAATATCCTTTTTGACCCAGTTTCATTTTATCTAAAATATACTCTGTTATGTTGTGTTTTCCTGACCTCTCAAGTAAAATGCTTTTCTATGGCCCGTCATACTTTTTCAATCATTAAGGATAGTTTACAAATAGTTAAATAAATCTGTTTGAAAATCCCGTATTGCCACAAAATTCCAACAGTGTCTAGCTAAATAAGTACAATTGGCTAGAAACTAGCTTTATTGCCAACACTGGCAAGTGCTGCTATTCGGTTTTGCTTTGGCCTTTACTTCGGTCAGGTCTGGTCATGAGGTCCTATGGTCGGTGCACAAATCAACATTAAGTGCATGTAACTCATGTAGCTGGGCAGCGACGGGGACGGCGCCTGCCGCCCCCCAAAAGTGTGGCACATGCAAGTGTCAAAGTTGCATGTTATTGCATCAACATTATTTGCTCTATTTCCAACTCCCACTCTAGCTGTAGTGCTATCTCTATCCTTATCCGTTTGGTATATGCTTCAGACCTTATATCTATTTTCAACTCAATCTCTAGTTTTTGTTTGGGTCTGTGGTATAAAAGTGTCAAACTTGAGTTGCGTCAGTGTGTGTGAGTTTATGTGTGTGCTTGCGTATGCTTGCGGTAGATGCGTATTTTGTTATCATGCAAAAACAGTATCCTGCAATTTACACTGATTAATTGCATTTCAAATGCTTTGGCCTTGCATCTGGCAGCTGTTCGGCGAGGGTGGCTGGCGGTGTCAGGCGTCGCCGGGGGAGCGGGTATAACTTTCGGTTTTTGTGGCTGCACCGCAGAGTGCAAACAAGCAAATTCATTAGCAAAAGGCTGAAATACAAAAACGAATTATCGAATGGGTTGCGCACCCACCAAAAAGAGAGTTGCTGAAGTGGAGTCCGTTTCTAGCTGAAATTGTTGGTGAACTTTTTCAATTTCGTATGCGTTTGACCACCTACACTCAATGTGCAAACACATAACCCACATTCCAAGTGGGGCAGCTTGGGCTAGATGGGATTGGGGGCCGTGGGCTCCGATAAAGTGTAACTTTTGCCGCTGCTGAACCAACACATTGAAACAATTTTATGCGCTATGCGTGCCCTGGCTACATGAAAAGCAAATCGAAGATGAAGTAGCTACCCATCCAGCCGGGGGTCTGGCGGTGGCACAAACAGTTCGGGTCACGCCAGAAGTTAAGCACTGGCCACAACGAGCCCCAATAACAGGGGAAAAAAAGTTGAGCGTGAAAAGTTTGGGGCACTCTTCACTCGAGCTTCAACTAACACAAAAGTCAATTGGCGCAATCTCTGGCACCATCTACATTAAAGTAGGAGGGTGCAGAGAACTGGGATGAGCGCAAAGTCATTGGAAGCCTGATTTTTATAGACATTGTAGATCACAACTTTCAAATTAAAACACAAACTTGCCTTGTAAATCAAGCAGTTGATGCTTAAACTACTTGCAAATTATAATAAAAATTTGACTCGACCGATTGAGCATTTGGGAGTGAGGATAATGCAATTGGCGCGCTAAGTTACGACTGTTTTGTGGATAGCCACGTTTAATTTACTTATTCTAGAGTTCCTAAGTTAACTTTTTGTTTGGTTAATTGATTTCTTTAAATAATAATATAATAACAATTAATCGTTTATCTATTTTTGAATAATTGAAAGGTATATGTATTTTATATATTCCTGCAGAGTGTTTATAGTTTTTACTACTTTCAAAGGTATTCTTTTTGTTTTATTATAACATATTATTTATTTATTTAATATTATTTATATAATATTTTACTTTATTTATTCATTAATATACTTAAGCTTTCACAGTAAGCTCCACTAATATGGATATATTTTTTTAAACGCATAAAATTCTAACCAAAATAAAATTTTAATTCTTTATTTTTTAAATGCCTTTGAAAGTACTTACTGGAGGTCGAATTGCATTCGATTTCCTCCTTTCCTGTCCGTTCGCATGAGCTTTTTAAAATATAGATTAATAGATAAGGAGTATTTTATTTACGAACACTGATAATAACAAAAAGGAAAACACATACATATTACTGCACTTTGCTTAAGGTAAAAGCTTAAAAGTAAAGGAAATTGTTAATTTATATAGGCTTTAAAAATATTTATCAGATTTAACTATTTGAGCTTCACTAAGCTCTCATACATAACTCTCTGTTATTTAGTATTTTTTTTCTATGTTGTTTTTCTTAACTTCTTATTGAAACATTTTTCCTGGCTCTTCAGTGCTCGGCATTTCGAATTGCTCTATTTGCTGATCAAGATGATTGCAAAATCATCATTTCGGGTTTTCCCTTGAGCTGAAGCAGCTCGGCTATATGAATATATATAGTCTGATAACCTACTCGCTTGAGTGTCTACAAGTGTGTGTGTGTTGTTGTGTGTGTCTGAGGCAAGTAAACTTAATGCTCTACACCGTTTCCATGTGCCACATCCTGCACTTTTGATGGGAAAAGTTTAATAGCTTTCGACAATAAAACTTCAACTATTATGTAACAAAGCAGCAACATTTGCCCCTCGATCGACTCTCGATGCTCGGCTACGAGAAGGCACCCGGCACGAGTGCCACGAGCGTGCTGGAGTGCAGGCGCAATTGGAGGCAGACCCAGAACCAAACCCAGTCCACCTATGTGGACTTTATTGGCAGTCACAGAGGCTATACAGCTAGTTGGCATTAGACAAGCAGCTGAAGCAGCAGGCAGCAGGAAACATTGAAGGCCACCTGAGGCACAGCGGCCCGTGGCAGTGTCCCTACTGGGGTGGAGACAACTCCTCTTCCGACTCCCCTCCCCTTGAGCCTTGCATGGGCTAAGGTTTTTTTGGGATTTTATTGCGCGCCGGCTCATTGCCTTCCAATATTAAATTTCAGCTTAGCTGCTGCTGGGTTAAGTTCAACGAGCTAGTGTGTGTGTGTGTGTGTGTTCAAGTGTTCGAGTGTGTGTGTGTATTGCTGCCTGTTTATCTGACTTTGCATCTGGTTATGTTTATTTTGCGCCTTTTTCGATGACTCTATTTGCCCATAATACTGAATGCCCTCTTGCATATAATTAAATTTTTGCGCATGTTTATTAAAATTGTTTTGCCAAACTTTTGAGCTTGAAGTGAGAAATATACAAAATACTCGCAGTGCTCCAGGCACACGACTCTTAATGAAAAAATTACTTAAAATTAAAAAAAAAAAAATAAAAAACAAAAAGCAGGGATAGTCAAAAGAAAACTTTCACCCCAGCTTAACTAAAGTTGCCACTTCTTTTTTTTATATATTTTTCGCGCTTTTCTGCGCATTAAAATACTTTTGCATTACTTTTTGCCTTGACGCAAGAATTTACAATGCGAAAGGCAGAAATTTTAAGTTGATTATAATTGTAAATTGTTGAAAAACTGTTATTCCCTAGTGTTTCCTTCATATTCATTCACTTTAATTTCAACAACTTTTGCATTCAGTTATGCGGAATTCATGTAATAATCAAATTTATTGTGTTTTACTTAATAATTTCTTATTATGCATTCGATATCGGAGTTTCAATTAATATTTATGAGCTGCGTTGAATACAATTTAAAAAGACTTTAAATATTGTATTGACTGTAAATATTGGTGTACTTTCTTGGTATAGGCTAGATGTTAAATTCCATATAGAAATTGTGCCCGAAAATAATCAAGAAATAATTGAATAACAAATTTGACATAAGTTTTAGTATATTAACACGAAAGTTTGAAAGTTGAAAATATGTATTTATTGAAGATGAAAAACTGAATAAAAAAGTAAAGCCTACGAGAATGGAAAAAAGTATCCATAACAAATTAAGTAAATGGAAAGAAAAAATATATATAAATATATGGACTACAGTTTGTCACAGAAACAACATTAGATAAGAATAAATTAGGGTTATCAATTAAAGATGTGATTCTATAAATTTCCACATCCTTTAAAGAGTTTCACGAGTCTAAAAAGGATCGGTCTTCAATAAGTCGAGTTAAGGTCATTTTAACTTTCTTAAAAATACTATTATTGGAATGTCTAGAGCTGCCTAGCGCTAGCGGTCTACAAGGCCAATAAACAGGTTCACTTTTTATATATGATCCGCTTTGAAATATTTGATTCCCAAAATGGACGGCAAACAAAGTAAGTTTAAGAAGCTCTGTTTTAAAGGGAGTTGGCGTATATTTAATAAGAGTCGACATGTAAAATCTATAGCTGAAAGGCAGGTGAAAAGGAATGCGGGAACGCACAAGATTAACAATTTTTATGGCCTGCGGCGTGTCATTGTTGCGCCCCTCGCTTTTGTTTGTGCTTTTAAAGGGATTGGGTGGAGTGGTAAAGGGGGTGGGGGTGGGGAAGTTGGAGTCATTTCAATTTTGCTGTCACTTTGAGTTGAGCATTGTTGCTGACATCAAATATGCAGCAAGCGTAGCGCAAACGCTCGGCAAGCAGCCAGAAAAATCACACAAAAGCACTGCAGCAGTAGCAGCAGCTGAAGGAGCAGCGGCAGTAACAGTAAGAACAGTCAGCAGCAGCAGTGGGAGTTATCCGGATATATCCTTTTAACCCGTTTAAGTTATCCATGGCTCGCAGCTGTCACAGTCTAGCAATTTTGTGCCTTTGTCTTTGCCAGCCCGTAGCCCGAGCTCGGCTCAAGCCGAAGGTCATTTGCTGTGGGACGTGCAAACACACACACTTGGGTTAAAGGCCAGACACACATACACTCACACACACCCACACACACATGGCTGTAAAATTTATTGTTTTCCAATATATGCAAAATTTTTGGCTGCTTCTACACTGTGCCCCAATGCAAATGTATTGCGGTTGCCGCAATTGAATATGCCATTGTACGTGTGTGTGTGTGTTTGTGTGTGTTGCTGTTGCTGTTGCTGTTGTATTTGTTGCCGCATTTGTTGCCTGATCGTTTGTCAGTCACTGGGGAAATTTCAGTTGTGTTGTTCGCACAAACAGACAAACAGCCAAACAGTCGAACAGTCGCCCAGCTTCTCTGTGCTCGCGACACGTGTGTTGTGTGTCGAATGCTGATGTCAGTGGATACTGTTTGCCGCAATGCCACTCCTAACAATGACAAGCATATTCAAAACGAACTGCCCCAATATATACATACACATACAACCACACACACAATAATGTGTTGGGGCACAGCATTGCGGACAAGGGTGAGGGTAAACTTTACACATTTGCCGCTTTATTTATAGCTTTTGCATACGAAACTCAGCAAGAGAATGCTCCTTTGATTTCAGTCACGTTTATGCGGACAGAGTATCATGATAAACTTAACATAAATTATACTAACTAACAGCTGTAGCAGTCGAAATATATCGTAGAATAAATATCAAATAAAATTGTTTCAACTTTTTATTTTAATAAAATAAACCTGGACCTGAACCGAGTCATATAATAAAACAGTCAAGTAGGTATTTTCAAGATTTTATTATAATAATATATAAATTACTTTCTGCCGCTAGTTTCTGTTATATGTTATAGTGCTATAATTAGGTATACAAAGATATATGTATTGCCATTCACACAAAGCAAGTTTTTCCTGTTTAAACACAAACAAACAGATGGGTAAGGATTACTTGGTTTGACTGTAGATACAGATCAAGTATATATACTTTTATATATTAAAAGTAACACCTGAACTAATGAGTAGTTAGTTTAGCGCGGGGATAAATAATAGATAAAAGCTTCTGTGAAACAAACGAATGTACTGTGCACATATAATTGCGAATATCCGGCAAAGCCAATCAGCAGTTGACATTTCATCAAATATCTAAAATTTAATTTCAAATGATATTTGCCTTATCATGTTAGATAACATAGTGCACGCCGACAAGCACAAGTGATGAAATACATAAGTATATTCTTAAAATGCATTTATAGTTAAATGCTATGTAGCGAGAATAGTTTTCCATACAAAAACTCAGTTAGTTATGTTTTCTCTAGTTATCACGAAAAGTGTGCACGTGTCAACAAACTTGATTTCAAGAGTATTTGTGCTATCTTTTTTTTTAACACAACGAGTCGAAATTTGTTTTGTGCTATTCTCGTGGCATTGGCAATGGGAATGTGCAATGCAGCAGTTGAGGGTATGATGCTGAATGAGGTTGAATGATGGCGAATGATGGGGAATGACGGGGAATCTGATATGATTAGAGACGAATGAAATTACTTTTGCTTTGTTGTTGACTCTCATTTTAACTGTGCTGTGGTGTGCAGTGTGTGCTATGCTGTTAGTGTTACTTTTATTTTCTTGCTCGTTTTTTTTTTTGGCTCGATAAAGTGGCGAACGTTTTATGTAAATGGCAATGAAATGCCAGCAAATGCTTTAATGGCCATTGACACGGCGCGTGTGTCTCGTATTGGCTTACTAATTGTTGGGCAGAACGACACAAGCTGCCGGTCTGGCGTAGACACAGTCACAGTGCAGATTTGTTAATAAAAAGCAAGAAGAAATGCAAAAAGCGTAGACACACAGAAGATTAAATACTCTTAAATGTGTCGCTTAGAAACCAAAACAAACCTATTTAGCCAAAGCTGTTTCAAGGTGATATTTTTCCTATTAAAGACGACATATAGAAATCCGATTTGATAAGTAATATTTGCTTAAGATACCATGAACTTAATTTTCCCGGCTTCCAGACATTTTATTGCATGCCACTGTTATACGAATCTACGCTAAAGTTATGGACGATGGGCTTAAAACTAAGAAACTAGTTTGCATGGCAACCAAAAGAATTGTATTTGTCGACTCGCCTGTTGCTACAGATTTAGTGTGTTACACAATTCCTAACAAACTGGTAATACCCTCTACAAGGGTCTACGAAAAGAATAGAGCACGGGATACGAGACATGTCCGACAGACAAAAAGTAAGCTTTTGTCTTGAGCAATATTTAAAGCATTTTGCCAGAAAATGTCAAAGCCCCGGCAGGAAAATTGAAATCCAATTTATTTGCCGGGCATTGTAAGCTGGTCAAAGGGCTCAATTTCCATGTGGGTTGTGTGCGTGTGCGTGTGTGATTCAGTGTGTGTGTTACTGCAGCTGTGTCTTGTGCTTTCAATAGCTGGTTCTGTTTATTTTAAATTTGACTGTCCTTTGAGACTGCACTTTATTTTACGCTTTGCCAATTACAATTTGGTTGCCAGCTTTCAATTTGGGCCAATGCCTTTGTCCGTTGTCTGTTGTTCAATTTAAACGCTGCACATTTAAAAGTTAAAATCTTCTAGACATTATCTGACCAATTTTATTATTGTTAGAGCACATTTCACTAAGCGGCTTAAATGAATTTTCCAACACTTTGAGCAAGCCTGCCCGACCTCCCAAAAATGAAAACAAATTTCAAGCTATGTATTTACTTATGGCATCAGAGGCCATTGTTGTTTGTTAGCCCTGCCTCGACAAAGAAATAAGATGACACAAATTTCTGATTGTTTACAAATTTTGGACAGTCATGTAGTCCTCCTGGCTCCTCGCCCCATCTTGGCCCTAACCTGGTCCTTAGTTAGGCCTCAGCTTGACTACAGAAGCGCAAAACTTAATCTAAATTTTGCATAAAAGGCATGCGGCTGGGATTTATATCCCTAGCATGTAGGTTTTTGTCCTATTTGGGTAAACTTTGGCCCGAGCTTAGTTTTTTTTTTTGCTCTCGTTGCTTCCAAACAAAAACACCAACATGAAAGCAAAGATTTAGTGCGTGCCGGCATGAACTTGGCTTGTGCTCAGACAGAATTCTTGCAACTGGCACAGATTTGGGCCATGATATTTTGCCAAAGCCAAACAAAGCATCGCAACTTGGGCTAAAGAGTAAAGCCAGTGCCAAAAGAGTTGGCCCTGAGACTGCAATCAAAAGCTTTATCAAAGTTAAGACTTCTAAAATCATATTAAACTGTACTTGATACATTTAAATTATATAAGTGAAAGGATTTAAACTCAGTTAGGACTAAGTTTTCTAAGGCTAAAAACTAGCTTTACGACATGATTCCCTTAACTCCATTGAAACAGTACTTTTAATTGAATATTGATAGGCTGCAAACTGGGTTTTGCATTCTGACTGAAAATTTTAGTATAATTTGGAAAAGGTTTTTTATGATAAATGCATGTGTTTAAATTCAATTAAATATACTAATTAAAAAAAAAAAACATTTTTTATGAATATTCTTGTAATGTTTATTATAAGAAGGAAATATAGATTTCTTTGCGTCGTACTTCTTTTATGGCCCCAATTGTTGCTTAGGTTTTTGTAAGAGTCTTTGGAGTCCATGCCTTGGGCAGTTTTGGTATTCTTTTCCTAATTTGCTGACAAAAGACATGACACTTCCTCAGTATGCGTAGCAAATCTTTATGTGAAAGATTAACATAGACTGTTAGAAGATTAAATTAACTTATGCTAAGTGTGTCTGGGAGAAGCTCAATCAAATATCAATTTGGATTTAATTGCAAATTGAATGCGGCCCCAAAAAGTAGGCAACACATTTTCCGTTTTTGCCGTTGCTAACACAAACTCATGCGAGAACGCAATCAACGCAGCCATTTTCACACCTACGTTTATGACATTGATTGCCAGCACGCACAAAGAACACATACATACACACATGTAGCACAGTCGTGTGTGTGTGCGTGTGTATGCTTGAAGTGTGTGCGCCCAATAAACCCAAAAAGGGATTAATTAAATAATTTATATGTGCTTTTGTTTAGTCGTAAGTTGATTAAGCAGTGCTACCGAAGACACACACACACACACACACACACACAAACACACATTCTCCACACACATCCATTGAAAAGCGCATTAAACGTGCGTCTGACAGCCTCCACACGCCTACTACCCTTCCGCCGTGTCGCTGAATGCCTTTTATGGCGTCCCTGGCACAAATTGTTTAGCTCTTAATGATAGACAAACGTTGACGCTTCGGCTTTTGACAGCCACAACAAAGCGCGCCACACAGCGGTGTGAGGCAAGGTGCTTAGTGGAAACGCTTGAAAGCCGCTGACAGCTCTTTAGCTGTCTGCTGCTACCTGCCGCCTGCTACCGCATGCTGCCGCCTGTTGCTAGGCAGCAGACCTAACGTTGCACGCTTGATTTGTGGCAATAACACGTGCCAATTAGCTGATCCCAAACACCTGGCCAGTATTTGCACCCAATTCGCGGCCCAATTTTGTATTATTTGCAATTTCTAGTCGACATTTGGCCAAGTGTTAAATTTAAATTAAATGCTTCTAATTAGCAACCATTGAAATTGTATATAAGTCTATGTGCCTGCCACGTTTTCTCTCGCTGCTGCATTCCCAGCCAAACTAATTGCTCTTCAATTCATGCGGTCCTCTAACGCAGTCAACAGTGTCAACTACATCAATTAACAGGTCATTTGCCGCTCTTTGGGTGGCAAATTGATATCGAATTGGCTCTGTGAACTCTTTAAATATGCCAAAAGGTTAAGTGCTTCAAAAAACCTTAAGACTAATTGATATAATTTTGTTTTGCGCTAACCGATTTTCTTTAAAAGCTTAACGTCTTTAAATTTGGAATCTATTACATATTTTTATTTATATTAATATATAATAATATATATTTATAATTTATCTATGTAGCAAGCGCAGGTCAACGTTTGATTCCATTTTTCTGATTCACGCACTTTGTCAAAACTGATTAATATCGAATTCCCTTAAAGGATACTTTGATCGCATCTTGGGGGTCAACAAATTTGGCTATCGGTTCACAAGTGAAGAATATTTTATTTTCCCACACATTTGTATATCATCTTAAAGCCCTGAACTGTCTTTTTCATATTAGCAGAAAATATTGAAGTTATGTTAAATAAAGCACAGGACTTAAGTAGCAGAATACAATATCTGTGGCCTTTTTAAAAGTATGAAGATTGTCACGTTTTCTTCTCATTTATTACACAGTATTTGCTCGTCGATCAGTGTGAGCTGAGCTTGTTGTGCTCCTATTTTCGTTACATTGCTGAAATATGGGGTTAATGAAACTTAAATCAATTAAAATGTCTTAGAAGCACAGCTGTTGCTGCTTTCGAGGCGTTCGACACACTTGAATTACCTAATTGAGAACTGTGCTCAGCTATAATGTTTAATAAAATAAAAATAGTCAGTGAAGTGGATGCGTAACAAGCGCGACAATGTGGCTCGTCGTTGATAAGTGCGACAAGCGGATATCCGGTGGCCGTTCAATGAAACTAGATGACGTAAAAGAAGCAGCAGCAGTTAAACAATAACATTGCAATACAAATACAATATGTGTGTAAATGGAAATGACAAAACACGTTTTGAAATTTGATGCAGCCACCGTGTTTCTTGCTCTCGCGTTTTCCAACCCGCTTCTTTTCTCTTCCGGCAAACAAGAATCCGCCCGATGGCAACATTGTTTTTAATATCCGCTAAAATTGTTGTTTATACAATGTCGCTTCGAATGAGCTGCATAGTTGGCAACAGGCTCCCAACCGCTGCCCTCCTGGTACTGTTTGTTGTTGCCAAGTAGTTGTGGCTTTGGGGCTTGTGGCAACTTTCGCTGCTGCTGTTGCAGCGTTTGCTATTTGGTAGCTGTTTCGTTTGCTTAGTTGCCATAAAGCAAATTGTTGTTTATTACCCGGCTCGAACAGCGGCAGCTGATTGTAACTTAAAACATTGCATTTGTCCTTGTCTGACGATTACAATTTTGCATATGCCATTTACCAGCAGCTGCATTTACTACCTCAGGTACATATTTTTTGTGATCAAATTGTAAGATGAGCCAAAAGCATTTGTTGCCTGGCATCATAAAACATACAATTTATACAAAGTGTATTGTTTTTCTTTTTTATATTTCGTTTATTGACTGTAGGTTTAGGGATTGTTAAAACAATTGAGAAATGCATTTTTTTTGCTTTTTTAAAAGTATTTATTATTTTTCATAACCTGACTAAACTAAAATACATTGGGATAAATAAATAATTTTAATTATTAATGCTGTATTTAAAACAATTTTCTTTTATTCATCTATAACTAGTTGTATTACTAATTTATAACGGATCTGTTATTTAAGAACTTGTCGCAAAGAGAATTTGTTTAATTATAAAGCGAACCAAGAATGGGTTCATCGAGGTACAAGACCAAGATTACGAGCCGTAAACTCAGCCAAAATCATTTTATTGAAATTATTACTTTATATAAGTATGATATATTATGTAAGATATGCTTGAATAAGTTTTAAAACCACATAAAATTCAGCTTATACCGAACGTGCACTTAAGTCAAGTCACATAGCTCAAGCAATTAAGAGATAATTAGCTGAACAAATTTACATAAAAAGAAACAAAATGCAGCGACTGCATAAATCATATCTTTAGAAATGCTGTTTAATGCATTTTTAAGGTCAACCAACCGCATAACTAGCAGTTTGTACAAGTCTGTTCACATTTGTGCCATTTTGAAGTCTGACATCTGGCCAGCTCTGTCTTCACTCGTTTCTTGTTTCATGCCGACCCTGAACAGCTGTTAGTTGTGAAACTTTTGATTTTCGGGCTTAGCTTATACGCATTTCCTATTTCATGCTGTTGAGTGCGGCTGCTGGTTTACTGTTGCAAAAACTCGACAGAGATTTATATGCACGTTGCTCGTTCGGTAATTGAGTATAATGTGGCATTAATTATTTACAGTTGTTTTCAATTCAAAAGCAGCGCCAGCAGCGTGAGTGGCACAACTACTACAAACAAAAGTTATAAATACTTTGAAGATTAATTAGAAAACTGCCGCATTAATCGGGGCGGCCAATTGGAGCTCTCCACCCACAGTAGGATGGGCGAGGGGGTGTTGCGTGAAAGGGTGAGCCGCTTCGACAGATGACTTTCAAGCTTGGAAAAGTTTTGGTGCTAGTGAAGTGATTTTTCACAGCTATCAGAGGTGGTGTTGGGGTTGTCTTACAATTGTTATAATGAAATAATTTTATAAAATTTTCATGGAATTAATGAGTTTCACAGCTGCTTCTTATTAAAAATCAATCGATATTTTATGGAATGTTGCTTAGGCTTAGTAAAATGACCATTGCCAGCTAATACATTTTTTTTTAATCTAGTGTCTCCATTTAAATGTTTCCTTACAGTTGAGATAAATATACACACTGTTGGTTTATCTATATCAACTCATCTTAGCATTTACATTCAGGCTACCATAAAATATTTGCTGTCAAATTTTTTGGCCATACACTCTAGAAAGAGTCCAAAAATAAAAAAAAATTGTGTAAAATTTAAGTATTAAACGGCATTTTCGAGAATATAAAATATTTTCACAAGAATTGTTACATATAAAACAATTGGAATAAATCTGGAAAGCTATGAAATAAAATCTTAAAAATAATTTACTTATTTCTTCGAGACTGAGTACAGAGCATTTGCTGGTTATGCACATGCCGCAGTTTTAACGGAAGGCCTTGTGATGTTTTTTTAATAAAACGAAAAAGGAGAAATTAGAATACTTTGAAATGTAATTTACATATGCTGGCAACTCATTTGAGCCATTTTGTTAACTGGTATTAAGCTGGAAATATTTTACAGCCAACATCTATATTTGCAAAAGCAAAGGCAAAGGTAAATAAAGCAAAGGCTAAGGCAGAGGCAACAGGCCAAAGCTTCTGGCAATTTATGCAAAGTCGGCAAAAACTAAACGAACTGCCCAAACTGTCCGGCACAGAGGCCTCGGTGTGTATACTTAATTAACGAGATGTTTGTACATGTGTACAAAAACCCAAATTGGGGCTCACAGAAAAAAAGATGTTGCAAATATTTAATTAGGTCGAGCTGAGAGCTGGACTTCATATTTCGCCAGTAGCTTTCAAGCGAACTTATTGAATATGCCTTTGTCAAATATTGAAACAGTACATTCAAATGCAATTTGTACATATCTGCTAGCGGTTCGCTTCGTTTGCATTGGCAACATCCTTGCTGAATACAAAAGCGCAATGCATAAACATACACATATATACATACATATACACATATACATGCAGGGGCAACTTGTCTGTAAAAGCAGCATACAATTGATTTCACTTGCGACGCCCCTGGGCAAATACAACTTGTGCCGGCCACAAAGTAATCAAATTTTACAGCCAGCCCAGGCAAACAAAGACTTAAAAGGAGCTTACTTCCTGTCCTGCTTGTCACTTGCCAGCCCTAAAGGGCTTGACTATAAGTATTTCTCTATCTCTCGATATTTGCCTAGGCAACAGTACGTATGGGCAATATTGATTTACAACGTATTTGCATGCAAATATAAACACGGCATTTTAATGCTATTCAACATGCTCCACTTTATTGCTGAACTATACAAAATTTATTCGAATTTCTCTGCCACCTTCGGTTGCAATTTTTAATTACGAACAGCATCCTGTGAGTTACCCTAATTAATATTGATTACGAGCAGCATTTTTACTGCGTCTCTCTGCTTCTCTTCTGCATTTTAATGCACTTTCACATTTTTTGCAGTTCCTCTTTGATCATTCAATATGCATGCTAATGCATTTTATGAAGATTAATTACAGACGACACGTTCCGCCAGATAGGAGAAGCTTCATAGATTTTATAGCCAGCGAGAATGTTTGGCCATATGTGGAACAAATGGATTAATCTATGCTTATTATAAAAAGCCATTTGTTTCCCTTATTAAAATGGCTAATTGCTTATTAAAAGTCCCTTCCCAGGTTGGAAGCACCCACAATTTTGCAATTTATATCTATCCCAGTTTTCAGTGCCAAATTCAGTTAAAATTTCCGACAATTTTTCAATCGTAACATTCCCTGAGCCATATTAAATACATTTCATGTCTTAAAGTTCCATAACACTGGCATAACCAAACCGGTTTTCAAGCTTAATGATATTTCGATTATGGTTTGTTTTTATACCCTTGTACAAAGTATATCATAAAATGTGTTACGCATAGAAGGAGACAACGTCGAGCCCATAAAGTATATATCTCTATATATACAACTGTTTGCTCTGACTGACTGACTGACTGACTTATTGACTGATTGCTGATCAACGCACAGCCCAAACCGTAAGAGCGAGCTCAACTAGTTGTAGTTACCTTATGTGATGAAAGTGCATGCTAAGACGTGGTTTCGGCAAATTCCACCCGAAAGTATGATTAAATCGCCCAAAACGTTTTTATTTAACTATTTTGTTTACCATCCGATCGGCCTTAAACTCAATTTCAAATATCTTTGTTCCATGACGTTTCGGCCCCAAATTCATTTCCAAGGATAAACATGAAAAATCATTTTACAATTGTTTTACATTTTTCGTTAAATCTAAACTCCTTCGGCGGAAAGGGCATTTCAAAGGTTTTTTTTGGTGAATTTGAAGTTTTGCTCGATTTGCAACAAACTTAACGGAACAGGCTGGACCACTATATCATATAACTGCCATAAAAAAGATCCTGCGAAAATGAATTTGTTCCCTGGAAAACTTTTTGTTTTTCAAGATATCTTGTCCAACCTCGGAAATTATAAGGTTTACAAGTTTTACGTTTATGGATATTTTCTTGTTTATCAAGATATCTTTTTAAAAATTGGCATTTATAAGTGTTACATTGCCCCCTAAATGTAAAATGTTCTTATCAATTCAGACTACTTAATAGTATTGTTGCTATCGGTCAAATAGTAGGATCTTATATGGCAAAATAATCTGTTTGCAAAAAATTGACCAAACAGCATTTTCGAGCTGCACTATTCTTACATATCTGCAAAAGTGATATGTTTGTAAGGGTATTAAATATTCGGCGAGCCAAACATATTCTTACTTTCTTGTTTGAATAAAGCTTATATCTAAAATGTTTGAAAAACCGGACAATTTTTGTATGCTTTAAAATATATTTCTTATCTCTTACATTATTAAATCAAAAATAGTTCTTTGTAAGGTCTTTATTAAAATTATTCCATATTCCTCAAATACTTTTTGGATAAATGAACTTGTACTCAAGAAAGCTTTTAACTTAGTTATGTTTGGGCTCATATTTGTCTATGCACTTTGGTAATAAATTTGATTAAAAAATCGTGCCGTTTTCCAATTGCTTGGCATTTATTTTATTTGGATAAAATATTTCTGCTGGCCATCCTTGGAATTGTCTAATAAATTGAATATTGAGCTCAACTATGTAAACTAGACTCACAGCCTGTTAGAATTTCTTGACTTGGACATTTTAATACTTTTCCAAAAATACGGCTGAATTTATATATGTGTCCATGTACGTGTGTGTGTCAGTGTGTGTGTGTATCTGTGCCGTGTTCTGACATCATGTGGCCAACTGGCCAATGACTCATTTTTCATGATTTGCAGCTCCTTTTGAATGGCAGCCCATTTGGCTTACAGGCTTCTTTTTTTGTCCAATGTTCGATATTTGAAAGGAAAATCATGTAGACGCAGCGTGTATTCTTAGCCGGTCATTTGTTCAAATAACGTATATGACATGTAGCTCGTTGGTCAATTCCATAAAATGCCCGACTCTTTGCATAGCCAGTTTTTGGAGCATGCCGCAGCATCATTTAACAGATTGAACACTGCCGACTGCTGTAGTTAAACGAATGGCACGACATTTGCCACAGGAAGCAGGAATATTGGGAAACAATTTGCATTTGTTGCCCTGGCAAGCGTCTGGCTAATTAACCTGCTCATTAAAGCTGTAAATTTGCCAACTCAGCATGACATGATGTGACACAACCGAAATGCTTGTTTGACTTTCCTTTTGTGTGATCGAAAATGACCAAAAAACATATTGCCAAGCTTGGCTACAGGGCCTTTAGGCCATAAATGTAAGCCATGCCAGGTGTGGTTGTGTTATGTGTACGTGTTGTTGGTTTTTATACCCTGTAATTATATGCGATAAGCTATGTGTACCTTAAATTTAAGCTCAAGGTATTATTATGTAGTTTAATTTCTCTACCCTGTAAATAAAAATCTCATATAAGTGTTCCTTAAAATGCTAACGTGACTTAGGAGTGTTTAACAAATCTCTTTAAAACGTAAGAAGCTATTTAGGTAAAAACTATATCTCTTTTAAAAGCAGGGTATCTGCTGACATTTATCTGGTATAATAATTCATCATATCTTTAAGAGCGGCAGTCTATTGAAAATGTGTCTGCTTTTATATGCGAATTTTCTTTGCACATTTTTGAAGCTGAGCAGAAAAAGTTAAAGCATACTTTTTGGCTGCGCTGAAAAAACGTTGCTCTTAAATGGCATCAATTGATGCCATTTCGATTTGCCGGCCGAGTTTTCGATGAGACGCCAGCAAGAAGTAAACCAATTTCATAATATTTGCTGGAATTTGGCCTGCTCGTTTTATGGGCTGTCATTATGGGGTGTTCTTGTTGTGTTTGTAGTCGGTCTAGTTGTTGTTGTTGTTTTTGTTGTTGCTGCTGCTTTTGCTGTGGCTATTGATGCGTGAAAATTCAATCACTATACGGCTGTTGCTGCTGCTGCTGCGGTCGCTGCTTTGAGGGCGGCTGCAATTTGTGTTTTCTTTTGCTGTTTAGTTACAGTTTTTTATAGCTTGAATATGTATTTTGCATACACTATGCCCACAAATCGGTGGATTAGGCTATATTAACTACTTGTCGAAGCTTGCTGCATAGGCTTGTGAAAAGTAGTAAAGGGCAGGGAGAGATAAAGGCTTGGCTGTGTTTTTAATGTAAAAGAAGCGGGAATAGGTATTTTACTACACTATTACTACAATTTGGTGGACTAGGGTGTATGTCATAGTTGCATAGGCTTCAAAAAAGTCGGATAGGGAGATATAAAGGCTAGCCTTGATTATTTTTATGCTGATTTGTAACTCTTTAAAATTCTAAAATTTTTCATAGTTAAAGCAAACTAAAATAAAGCTTGGTATGTATATGAGTATATATAGACATGCATATATTCATATGTATATCTTGTGTCTCTTTAAATCTTTGAATATGTGGTTATCGTTCTTTCCTAAGGTTAGAGCATTTCAAAGTCGTTCATTTGGCCAGCTTCTGAACATCATTTCTATTGGCCCTTCGTTCACTTTGAGAGCGATTTACGTCAGTTCTACTCAGATGGAAAAGTGCGCTACAAAGTAGGGCGTATTAATTATCTTGTCAGGCAGGTCACGCGACAGTTTTGAAAAGTTAAACAAGTTTTCCTTGAAGAGAGCAGAGAGGCTGTATTCGACTAGCCAAGCAATATCTTAGGAATACATATTTTTATGTGCTTGTACACATTTGACAAATGACTTTTGCAGGGCATCTAATAGTTCGGTGTGTCGCGCTCACATTATTTTTTTTCTGCTTCTTATATTTATACTAGTGTCGCAATTTTCTGCGTTTCAGCCAGTGGCCATTGCGGTTATGAATGTTTTTTATTCAATTTGCGCATATTTCTGTTTTCCGTTTTTTTTTAGTATTTATTTTATTTCGCCTTGACGACTGCGTGGGCGGGTACGGTGCACGCCCACAACTGGGTTGGGGTTATTCCATTTTGTGAAATTTAAGACCGTAAATTAACTTATTCAGAATTCAAGCAGCGGCTAACTAGATACGTGGCAACAGCCGTGTGCCACAATCGGTGGCAGCACTCCGTTGCGGCTTCAACTTTAACTCAACTCCAAAGTTTTTTTTTTAATGCCTGCCGTATGAACGAGCTTTGGGCGGGGTGCAAGATGCGTCGTGCGTAAAGCGCGTAAAAGCAGGCATTCAAATTCAAGCCATGCTATCTGCGAGAGCCGCGCACTCTGCACACACTCGAAACTCCTGACAACTAAATGCCTCAGCTCTGGGCTTGTCCCAGCGTTGGGCGCGCAAATGCGCAACGCTTAGCTGGCGGTAGCCTCATCCCACTCTTCCGTAGTCTTTGTGCGGCGCCTGCTTTAATTGTCTTTACTTTGCAGCCGCTGCTCATATGAGAGTGTGAGTGTGTGCGTTAATACGATTTAACATTTGGCACTTTTAACTTATTTTTTATGCGCGCTCTTTATGCAATTTCTACATTTTCATTCATCGCCGACCTTTTTGTATGCTAAATGCGCATTTGGCATTTGCATTTCGCACCTCGTATATTGTATTTCTCGCTGTCTCCTTTTTGATATCATTCTCTGTAACCAAAGTGAGCTAGGGTATATAGGCTTTGCGCAATACCCGTTTGTGTTTAATGGTGCGCTTGTCGTAGCAAGATACTGCAAGCTTCTAATGAATAACTGGGCAAATATCACAGATGTCAACGCTTTCTAAAGTCAAAGCTTAAGGCAACTGCCGCACTTCTACAGTTACGTTGTGATAGTTTGAAAGTCACAGGATTTAGAGCAAGAGTTTGAGATTCACCAAAGTCAGCTGGCTTATTTACAGCTCAATTCCTTTAGTTGATGCGCTTCTTTAACGTCTTAGGTACACGGTTTAAAAGAAACAATAGCGAGAATAAAAGTTTAGGAGTCATCATTATATTCTTTTTTCATTTGCTTAACTATGATTACACCGTAAACAGGGTATTGCCGAGTCGAGTCATTCCAAATGGAAAGTTTTTTCTTTTTTTTTTTTATTGGCAACTGTCACATTTGCTTTGCATACTTTTCAGCATTAACACACGGCGCATGCTTTTGGCATTACGCATACGCTGCGTTGTCGTTACCTTTCCATTTTGGACTCGCGTCGCATTTGTTTAATTGAATTGACGTGAGTTGACACATTTGCCAGCTACTCTTGACTTGAATTGCTTGAATTGAAGGTGCGCGGAAACCAAACCAAACCAAAGTTTGCCTTTGATCTGGCACAGGCAGTGCTGTCAGTCAACTGTCCGTCCGTCCGTTTTGTCCGTTTTGTATTTGCTGCATGTTTTCTTTTCTTATCAATTTGCAACAATCAAAGTCAGCAAAACATTTCAGCATTTATTGTGGGCGGGGGCATTGCGTGAAATTTAATCAAATAAATTAGCTATAAAGTTTTATTTTGACGGTGTCACCCAGCAGTGCGAGGCGTCACACGGCGTTTACGCAATGTGTTTTTATTGCCGCCAGGCTCTGGGCTGGTTTTATAGGAGTTCTTTCTACTTATTTTGATTCGCTGCTACGCATCAATTAACATTGACAGCTTGACTGCAGGAAAGAACCCTAAAAGCGAAAGAGCATGGTCTAAAATAGAAAACTGAATAAAAACAAACCAAAGAATAACAAATCAAAATAAAGGCATGCCACGCTTTAGAGCTTGTTTCAATTCAATTAGGCTCGATTTTCTCGGTCACTCGATGAAGGCTATTTCTATGCGGATTTGCTATTTAATGCATACGTGTGTGCGCTTATCTATGTGGTTGTGTGTGTGTTACACACATTTTTCGGGCGCCCAATTAAACAGTCGCCATTCTCTTAACCAATGGGGATGGCAAAAGTTAATTAAAATTTTGTTTTGCTTTACTTTTTGGCTTAGGCTGGCTGCTGTGCTAGTCAAAAACTTTAGTTTGTTTAGACTAGTATCGTGCTTAATCCTTATTGAGCTTTAAATTATTGCGACTTCTTAATAAAAAGGTTTCTATTTCGTGCTGCTCTATTGACAGTAGCTTATAAGCCACAGCAGCTGTTACAACAAGTTTCAATTGCGGCTTTTCAAATCAATAGACAGGCCACTTGACAGCCAGTTAGCAAAGTCCCTTTGACTGTTGGCAAATGCCATCTAGAGATGGGCGCGTGTCGGGAATGCGTAAAGCACGAATTACAATAAAATTTCGATATATATACTTTAAGCACTCAAACAAATTTCTCTTTGTTGTATGTTTGTAAAATATTAGAGCATACAAAATTAAAACGGTCAACTTCCTGACCTCACCAATAGTTCTTTCTTGCATCGTATCATGTGGGCAAATCGCCAGACGCACCCAACTCTAGCTTCAAGGACATACCAACCTTTACCAAGAAATAATCTGTCTGTCAAATTTTCATCGGTTATTCTAACAATTTGGCAACTTATCAATGCGGAATTTATTTAAACTACCTTAACAAGCAGAATATTTTGTGTATTTTAAGAACAGCGAAAACAACATGTGAAAATATGCAAAAAGGCTTTTCATATTTCTTATATACAAATACAAATGAACAGCAAATAAAAGGAAAACAGCAAGACGAGGCGAAGGAAATCTACAAACGGCAAATGGTGCCCGCAAAAGTAGGCAACGGATTTTTAAACTTCTGACCCAGACAATTTATATGCATGAAAAGGTGTGAGTGAGGGGCCTGTTGGGCATGTATTGTATACACCCCGTTTTTGCCGAACGTATTTTAGTCAAACGAAAAAAAGAAACTACTAAGAGCGTCGGCTGCAAGCGACTGCACAATACTCTGTTCACATAAAAAGAAAGAAATCGCTCGCAAAAGAGTATTCGTATTTGTGGCTCTAAGGCTGCAAAGCAGTGACGTTTCAACTGTAACTTGAGTGATAAATTAAGCATTTCCATAGTTCAATATACTCTTTTTTTCACTTTTTGAACAGAGTATCGAAATTGAATAATACGAGAAGGCGAAATGCGATTTTTACGTTTTTCTTTATATTTCTTTGCGGTTGCCCTTTTGATCGGCTTAGACTCTGGACACCGTGGAAAAATGTGCGCTCAAAGGGCATAAATCATTGTGAATTTATCATAAATCAAATTCAATTTTGTGTATAGCTGCCATTGGCACGCCCACGCCCACGTCAACATTCAGGCTGTTGTCGTTGCTCTGTATATTTGCTTAATACATACATATTTTATTTATTTGTGATTGTTTCCAGTTGACTTGGGCAACAGTTTTGTCTTCGCATCGCGCGCCAATTGACATGCCTCTCGACCATTTTTCTCTGCATTTCTTCTAATTTCCTATGACAAACAACAAATACTTGAATTTCCTGCGGCGCACAGTTTCTAAAGCATCTGCTTAAGAAAATGGACATAAAAGAGTTAAGAAATTGAAAAGTTGTTTGCTGTAAAATATATAATGGGTGTCTATTAGCTGGGCAAGATGTTGAGATTAATACTTGAACGAGCAATTACCTGGGTAGCTAATTTATGTTGGCTCTTAAATGGCTAACGGAAATTCGGCAATATAGTTGAAGTATGCGTACTAGCAGAAATTACCAGAATACGCCCGGGCGGAAAGCAAGCCAACTCCAGACATTAACTGCTCAAAATATGAAACTTTAAACAAAATTTCAGCTCGCTAACTGACTTGGACTGAGCCTTGATCAGCACATGCTATTTTATATAAATAAATATAAATAAAGTTAAGCGCAAATAAACTTAACCAAAATTTATAACATACTTTACAGATTTGTCTTGTTTAACTATTTCTGACATCTCGCAACTCGTAAAATCAAGTACGCATTGCACATTTGCAGTATCTACTGTATGCGTATAATCGCTTATTTTCTCATGCGCTATCACAAGTTACGTGCAAATTGCCCATTGACCATGATATTCGGTGGGCAGCTTGTGGGGCCCTGGGCGGGGCATTGGTGTCACTATTTGATGGCCCTTGGTAAGCACTCACACATATATATATATACACACACACACAGACACAATATGTCATTTTCGCTATTGGCCATTTCCATTTCTATTTCCATTGCCCCCAACCGAACCGACAACCTTCTGACATCATAAAAAAAGTTTTATGCGTCGTGCGTTCGCCTCGCTGTGCATTTCGGTTCGACGTATCTGCTAATTGAATCGCCGCTCCGAGCGACTCGTAAAAACTACAAGTGCTGCAGTATGAATCCTAAACATGTCCACTAGTTTTTGATATATGTAGATATCATTCATTGGCTTCTGCTGCAGCTTTGCACGTATCATGACTGCAAGCATTGAAAAATTATATGAGTGGTGCGGTGCGCAGTTCGAGCTCGGGCCGAGGCCTTCAGGCTTGGTGTGTGGGCAAATGTTTTTTGAAGCATTGATCCCTGTTTTCGGTTTGTAACATATTTTTCGGGTTTTTTTAATTAAAAGTTTATATATTTTGTTTAATTCATTTAATTTTTAATTAATTCTTACACGTTAATATTATATTTTTGAATATGAATTCAGTATTAAATATATTTAAATCACTTTGCAGCTTTGATAAACGTTAACAGAGGGCTTTAGTCGGGAGTGCCTGACTAGGGGATGGCCTGAACCTTCTGCTACACATTCCAAATGCAGCTGATGCTGATCCAACTATTGAATGAAGGAAACTTCTTCTGTATATTATATTTTACTTAAAAACAGAATTTTGATATCGATTTCTATCGATTGCTGGGAAACGGACTAAATTATCTAATATCGGAAACAAACTATGTGGACGCACAATTTCATTGTGTTCATATATACGGGCAAACGGACTTTCGGACGAAAAGGCAGGACAGACGAACATGACTAGATCGACTTGGCTTTTCATACTGATCGAGAATATATATGCTACAGACATTTGTGCAAAAACATTAAAGCATTTTTCCCCATTTTCAATGGGATCAGGGTATAAAAATAAAAAACAACATTTATTTATTTGTAAGCTTTGGCTGTAGCCAACATATAGTTTACCTTAACTTTTTATTGTCCTTCACTATTCACACTTTCGCTGCAATTCTTTCTTTCCTTTTATACGAAAGAAAAAAATAAACTTAAATGAAATTTGTTGTTTATCTTTTAATAGCATTCAAATTGGAATATTAAGCTGAGTATATTTAATTAAACCCTTACACACTGACTGACTGAATAAAAAACACAAGTCAAACTTTTTTTGGCAGGCACTGGCCGACCTAAAGATACGCTTTACTAAGGTTATGTTATATGCATGTTTAACAACTAGCTGAAGAAATAGTGACAAGTAGATATATCCCAGTCTGTTGTTCTTCTAAGATATACAAACATATTTTACAATTCTTTTAAAAAGGCACACCTGTCGGTAGAGTATAGGCGGCTGGCTATATGTTTGGCTGCTCTCTTCGTTTTCTTGTGCATGTTTTTATTTGTGGCACTTTCATTGAACACGAAGCTGCATTAAAAAAACATATTTTATCGCACCAAGTGCTCTTGTTTCCAGTCGCTGTGCCAGTTGTTGTTGTTTTCATCTTATTTTTTTCTGAAAATAAACATTTGTGCTATGTGGACTGCATGTGTCTGGTCATTGTGTCGGTTGTTTTATGAATGTATTTTTGATCTTCTTCTATTGAATGAATTTTTCTTTTTTTTTTTTTAATGAATGAACAACATTTTTCCGTTAGCCTTTTATTATTTTTTACTATTGCAGCTGGACGTAGGTTGTAGGGCTGCGGGGTGTTCGCATATGAGTTTTTATTAGCTGCTGTTTGCCAATTGATTGGAAATATTTCTTTTCATGTTTTTCTTGTCCACCCCTCCATTTGAAAAGCCGCAAATAAAAACAAAGCAAAATGCTTAATAAATACAGCAAAACACCCTACCGTACACCCTACCGTACACATTACCGTACAGCATACCATACTGAAATGCGCTGCCAGTGCTCTTCAAGTGCTCTTCAAGTGCTTTTGAGCGATGGCATATGAATTGCCCCACTGTTTAGATAATAATAATTCCACGCATTTTATTTGAGTATGGAGCGTGTGTTTAGCAAAAAGATTTATGTATGAGCTTTTGCCCTCTGACGGCTGATGTTTAGCTTATAAATCTTTAATTTATTTTGTTTTGATTATCGGTTATTATTATGCTCAAATCCATATGGGATATGAAACAATTTTGAAAGCCAACATATTTTCGCAATTCTTTAATAATTGAATAGCGAAAGTTTTCTTTTTGTTTTCTATCAAAACAATGTTCTCGTGTTACGAATAATTGGAGAGACATTTTTCTGCTTTGTTAAGAGTTATGAAACTAATCCGTATATGTTTACGTGAACAAACTTATGAAAATTTTTGTTAATAAAAAAGAATCTGAAATAACCTATTCATAGAGTCAAAAATGATTATTTACGATTACAATTGACAATTCGACATGTAGATTACAATAAATAAAATCCTATATTCGGCTTAACTGTTGCTCTACGCATTCGCTTAATGAATTTTTAATCTAGTGTTTGATTTAAACTCCTGCGCGATATTAAGTCAAAACAGTACTCTGTTAGCGTACTTTTCTCTCTTAGCCTAGCACTGTTAACTATTTAACTTAACAGAATTGGCTTGCGCTCTCTTCCTGTAACAGCAGTCAGCGCAGCGCTTACATGCTTGCGCGCCATTTTTAATTTGCCTAGACTAGCCTTAAAGTTAAATACAATTATTGAGTTAAATATCATTTTAAAAGTACTAATTTTTTGCTGTTAAATTAAAAATGAATTTAATTTATCAAATTGTAAAGTTTTTACTTTCATTTCAGCTTTGTGTTGGGCTTCTCGCATGCGATAATATGCCAAACTGGCGCTCGGAGCACACAGCTCAGCTGAATAGCAGAACAGAACGAGAGAGTGAAAAAGTACGAAGCTTGCGCTCACACAACTTAACAGTAGTTGTGGGTGCCCGAACGACCCACTGACACACTGATACTGTTACACAGACGGCAATGCTTGTGACTTGGACGGCTGATAACAGCGCGCAATTGTATGAGTGAGAGCGGGAGAGCCACCAGGCGCTGTTAACGCTATGCAGCTATTGCTGGAGCAGCGACGGCCGCTGCTGCTGCTGTTGCTGTTACGCAGACACAGGTACAAAGCGTGCTGGCGCCTCTGCTGTTACCCATCTTTGCTGCTTGGCTGCTGCTCGCTTGCTGTTGGCTGCCGACGCCGCTGTTGCTTGCTATCTGCCGCTGCCGCAGCCGCTGCTCGTTCCGTTGCTCGGCGTTCGCGTATGTTCCGAATTTGCAGTTAAACTTTCAACGTGCGCGCATCAAGGCAGCGACAAGTGCTTAGGCGGACGGGAACAGCGACGCGTCCGCAATTTTCACGCGTTGTGTTTTCAAATATTTTGGGGCTGCGCGTAACGGTCAGCGAAAAAGCGAAACCAAAGAGCAACAAAAAAAAGATAAATAAAAAAATAAATACTAAAAACAACAACAAGAGAATAAGCCGCTGCTTAGTGTGTGGGAATTTTAAATTGTTGCATTAAATAAATAAATGTGAAAATAAAAACAAAACGAGAATTCAAAACGGAAAAAACGGAAATTATTGAAACAAAAACAATTTAGCTGTCTACAAAAATCCAAAAAAAAGATAGTGTGTTCTTAAAAGCAAAGTATAATAGTTGTTGTTGGTGCGCGTATAAATTTCAAAATGTTTGAAAAATATTCGATGAAAAAGTGCTCGACGCAAATTGAACAGCATGAAGATGAAAAAACTGAGCGAAATATTTTGAAAATTATATTCTTGGCAGTGCTCTACATTTCGGTTGAGCTTCATTAATTGAAAACATTAGAAAAGAAACTGAAAATAATATTATATTATGTAAATAACGGATACTGAGTGAGACATATATTAATAAAACTGAAGAGCCGCGCGTGAAAATCAGCTGACTTAAAAGATTACGGTTGGATTTTTGTGTTTTTAGTTTTTCCAGTGTTTTCTTCGGTCTTTATTATTTGTGCGTTAAGCGCAGCGCGACATTTGGCACCTGTTCAGCAAGTTTTTAAAAAGCGTTTAAAAAATCATTTCAAGCTATTTATGCAAACGAGTGAGACCCACATAGAGAGAGAGATAGAGAGGAGGAGAGAGCGAGCGAGAGAGGGGCAGGAGGTGTAACTAAGCAGCCGTTGACCTAATGTAAGTTGTTTTCTGTTGCTTTGTATGCTTGTTATTAGATTAAGATTTGCTTGTTTAGCACTTAAGCGTATATATATATATTTATTTTTCTTTACATCTATTTTTTAAGAACTGACTGCGCTCGTTATCGCTGCTCAAGCGCATAAACAAATTGTTTGACAACTTAAGATCTGAATGTGCTGACACTCGGAAAATGTCAACACCTCTTTTGCTTATCTGGCAGCGAAAGAAACTTTAATTATATATGTGAAAAGCACTTGATATAGTCTGTTCAATAATGACGCAGCTCTTGCAGTTAACCGGTCAACTTTTAAGGCCAAATAGTCTAAATCGGCTGGCAAGTATCTGTGAGATACAATTGTTATTTTGTATGCAGCATCAACAGGTACTTGGAATTGTGCTGCATTTCCAATAAAACAGTTTAGAAAATGAATCAACTGTGCTATGCACAGCATTTTTTTTTTCCGCACTGGCAACGCTTCACTTACCCCAACAAGTGCAGCAACAGCAGCTACTTATGTATCTTTGAAGTTGCAAAAGCATTTAAGCAGGCATGTGGCGGTGTGGGTGTGTGTAAATTTACACTTAACTGCAAAACAACAAACTTAATTGCCCGAAAACCCAAATAAAGCTCAACACGGCGGCAACTGCGGCGCACTCACGCCTGCTTGTCTATCTATCGGACCGACTGTATAACTGAGGCACGAGCAAGTGTTGTCGTTTTGAAATAATGCCAGCAACAACAACAGCTCAGGCCTTGAACATGAAATGTGAAAAGAACGTTGCCAAGAGATGTAGCAACAATTCCTGTGAGCACTTACACTAATTGCAGCTGATGTGAAGATTATTGAAGCCGGGGGCGTCTGTCAGCTGGCTTTCAACCCTTTTTCTTATACCCTATCCAAGAGCTAGTGGCTTGAAATTTGAATGTATATATTTTCCTATGCCATGTATAGGATATGTACGGGAACTCCTTCCAATTTTATAAGCACAATTCAAAGACTCTAAGAGCTAAATACATTAAACTCGGTAGATAGGTTCTTGTATGGTATAAATAGGTTAAGAATACTTTAATTTCGGATGCCTACCACTTAAAGCTAGGACCACGCCCTTTGGGATCTATGCACAATTGCATGTCACATTTATGCATTGAAAATTTCAGAAAAATCGTTCAATAAACACGAAAGCTTTTTAAGATTGGGGGAAGAAGAAGCACATAAGTGTGTTTTTTCTTTATATAAAAGAGGAATATTCAAATGAATGTAACATCAGTGAGACGCAAGGCCTAGGGTATCTTTTAGTCGGACCCCGCCGTCTAGAGCCTTCCAACTTTTTGTTTATGAACGTAAGTGTGTGGTTTCTGTGTGTATGTTGGTTTTATGAGGCACGACATTTGCTGCAGTACTCCTTAAAATGCCACTAAATGGACATTTTTGGTAAGCCATGTCTTCTATATAATGGCTTTGCTTTTTAAAATCCATTTTATCTAAGAAACTGTGATATAGAAATCTCTTGAAGATTTATTTTAGACAACCTTCCGTTGCAATCTGATGTTGGACTTGATTCTGTGTGGAAATATATTTAATATAGAATCGCTTTGATTCAGAGTTATTTGACTTCATTGGCATATACTGACTGATAGATAGGTCTTTATGTCCGTCTGATTGCCCTTTCGAGCTAAAAGCAGTCTTGACAAAGCAAGGCAATAGTAAGGTTAAAGAAGATCCTTTGAATTGTGTCAATTTTTCACAAAGCTAAAACAGTTTTCAAGGAAATTCGTACCAAATATCATATCATATAGCTGCGACACATAGCTCTGCGGTTCAATTAAACTATTAGGAAAAATAAAATAATTTTCGAATATTGGATAACAATTTTTGTCGAATCGTGAATTGTTATACAAATATATTCGAAATCATTTGAATACCTGTTGTAACAATTGTTTTGTCTCTTGTTTTCATGCGTCAAGATCAAAATAATTTAATTCCTGAAAATAGGCTGGAAAATACTCGTAAATTCATTAAAATTAAAAGTCAAATAATGCACGTGGAATGCTTTTAATAAATAACAAGGAATTTGCAAATGAAAATTAAATATATGTTATGAGATTTCAATTTAACTGCGGACATATTTCATTGTTCTAATGGAATTGTGCAGCAGCGCCGTGTGATATCACGTGTCATGGAATCAATTGTTTTCACAAAACCCTTGTGAATGCCGGCTGCTATGGGAACTGGCTGCCCTATGGCAATTGTAAATTGAGCGCAAGCATAAAACACATGACAAAAGGTATGAGGACAGCGGGGCGTACGCGTAATAAAGCTGACAGACAGCACAGACACAGGCACACACGCACACGCACTCACACACACACGCTTTAGTGTCGTATTGTTTTGCTTTGTGCAACGATTTTATGGCCATCTCCTACCCGTGCGGACGACACTTTTTGCCTTGCTTAGAAGGCCTGCTGTTTAAGAAGAATCCGAAAAGAAAGAAAATATGAAACAAACGCATTGCATGAAGTGTGACGGTAAAGGAATTGAAGCGTGGCCCCGTAACATTGTTTGGCCATGTTGGCTGTTGTGTTTGTTTTCGCCAAATATTACTTATACGCCACGGCGGCCGTACGAGCGGGCGACCAGGTGTTCGCCAGCTTAACATTTGCCAAATGAAACGAAGGCAACTAAGCTACTGAAAAGCTCCTAATTAATTAACAATTAATCACAGAAAAGCCGCCACGCAAAAAGATATCGAAATCGCTTGAAATTCTCAACTCCTCAACTGGCAACCGGCCATTTAAAAGGTCACATACCTTTATACATGCTCACTCGGGTCTACTCATATTCATACGCATAGTTCAAGCTTCTGCTCGTGCGCCCACTCATTGCCATTGTCAATGTCCAGACGCTGGCCGCGCCTGCCGGCCAAGGCGCTTATCATAATGACCGAAATGCTCTAATCGTGGGCAATTAACGTGACCAAATTTAATTTCCGTCCAGGTCGCTATCAACGACAGCGACGACGACGTCGACATCGACTGCGCTGCCGGCAGCAAACGTGTCGCTATATTATTTACAAAATATTATTTGCTTGCAACGGCCTCTAATGCCATTGGAAATCCATCATGTAAGCCACTGCTTGGTCTTTTAATACTCTGTGCGATAAAGTGTAAGAGAGTTTATTGGTTTTGTCTAATGTTTGCAGAGATCATTAAGCTGGATATACGTATGTAAGCGAGGTTTTCCGCGTCTGAGAATATTTTATGAGAAAATCTATAGCTTTTCCAGCCCTAAAGCTTCGTTTGTTTATCTCGGGAACTACAAAAGCTGGAGCTATATTAAACAAATTAAAATAGTTATCCTCATATTCCATACGCATAATATAAAAACATAATGTTTTTTCGATATCTGCGCCCTTTTCGTTAGTATCGATATATATATATATATATATATACTATACTATACGATACTAACGAAAAGGGCGCAGATATATATATATATATATATATATATATACTATACTATACGATACTAACGAAAAGGGCGCAGATATCGAAAAAACATTATGTTTTTATATTATGCGTATGGAATATGAGGATAACTATTTTAATTTGTTTAATATAGCTCCAGCTTTTGTAGTTCCCGAGATAAACAAACGAAGCTTTAGGGCTGGAAAAGCTATAGATTTTCTCATAAAATATTCTCAGACGCGGAAAACCTCGCTTACATACGTATATCCAGCTTAATGATCTCTGCAAACATTAGACAAAACCAATAAACTCTCTTACACTTTATCGCACAGAGTATATATATATATATATATATATATTTAGATACGCAGGTATCTACGCCCATTTTTATAAAAATAAAAATAATATATATGCAAACCGAAGTGCCATATAGAAGCTCAGACTATTTAATAAGAATCGGATTAAAAATTTTTTAAAGAATGCATTTGCCCTGTTGGGGGCTTGGATAGGTGAATATTTGGTTACTGCGACGCTCGTTAAAGGGTATCTGCTGGTCGGACACTTCCGGCCAGCAAGTTCTAACTTGTTTTTTTTTCCGTGTGCTTTGTCATTTGCGGCTAGCTTTTTGTGTTTGTTCGCGCGCAAAGGTAAATGAGCGAACCACCCAAACACTCAACCACCAAACCACCCAACCACCCACACGACTGTGATTAGCTGTCTGGCAGGTAACCGCGCTTCAGTTCCTGCCGCTTCATGTTTCAGTTTTTAAACTTGTGGCATCTGTGTGTCCGCTGTCCCGGCCGGTTCGCGCCCCCATTTGAATGGGCGTCTTGGGCGCAATTTAGCTATGCGCAGAAATAACAGTAAATATGTAGCGCAACGGGAGAGCAAATTACTTATGTTAATTAGTTGGCACTGCTAATGAGATATCGCACAGATCCCAAAATGATTGCCTGCAGTCATAACCTTACTTAAAAGTCCAGCCAAGTTTTCGTTTTACATATTTTTTGAGTCCTTGCTGCAGCCTATAACATATTCCTAGCTGTAAGCTGGTTCAAATGCTGAATTTCAATTAATTTTTTACTATGAACCGAACCTTAAATCAAACCAATTGCTCAAAAAATATCCAAACCGAAACATATTGTAAAGGCAAAATTTAGAATTTAGAAAATTTGGAACTTTACAACATGTGGAAAAACAGGCTCTCGAGCCGAACTACAAGGCGGGTTGGCTTGTTTAGGCTTTGCATACCTGCTGTAAGCATAATTCAATGTTGCAATGTCCCTTCTATAAACATACTGCTTACTGGCATCGCAGCCAAAATGTTGTGCTGCTAATGAGCTACATGGCAACGTGTACTTTAATTATCATCAATTAATACGCATAATTCCATGTTTGGATTGCATTGGATGTGCTTTGTAAATTTATATTTAACACGGACTGCATTTCAAGCAACTGTCAGTTGATGCTGAAAACAATTAAGTTAGAATTAATTCAATTAAATGTGCATGTATTCATATTTTCTTTGACAGTGGAAAATAAATTGATTTTTTTACGTATGAAACTTATTATTGTAAAATCATGCATTTAGCTCTGGCACATGTCTAATTCTTGCACTACCTGCGCTTGTCACATTTAAATGTAAGTTAATTAAGAGCTAATTATAATGAGCAGTCCACTGATGTGGAGTAGAGTTCATTCTATTAACGGAAGCTAATGACATGGAAAAGGATAATTGTTTGAGATCAAGGATAATTGTTTGAAATATGCATAAAAACATATTCTAAGCATTTAGATAAAACTTTTGCTATCTGCTTTTTATATGAAGCACTAACTAAAAAGGTTACTAAAGGTAAAAGGGGTATTTCGCAGTTGTGCGAAGATAAGTTACAGTCATTTTACATCATAAAGTATATTGATTCGTGATCAGCTTCAAGAGCAGAGTAGCTATATTCTTCTAGGTCTCAGACTGTCTGTATGAATGGATCGAGCTCAGAGCAATCCGAATATATTAGCTTATGAGTATATTTGGCAGGTAAAATTAAGTTATTCGATAGCTTAACCCTATTAGAAGTCGGTTTCCAGATCGATTGTGTTGTTACAAATTAATCGATGTCTTTGCCTTACAGGAAATCGATTTCCAAATAGGGTTTATATATTAAAGTTAAACGATAATTAAACCTTATCAGAAATCAAATTTGCAGGTATTTTTTTAATTTAAAACTCAACTTTACAGGCCAGACAGGGTTTTCAAGAGCTAAAAGAAGTCAGTTGTCGTACAGCATATGAAAATCTAGAATATTTCACAAATTTAATAATAATAGAAAATTTATTAAGTATTAATATTTATATTAAAAATAAACAAATTGGTTTAAAACTTTTAACAGTTCATTCATTAAATATACATGCATGCATAATAATCGGTTGACATAAGCGATGAGGTGGCTTTAGAAACTGGTTAATCCGACAAATTGATTAATCGTCTGTGAAATTCAACATAATTAAAAATGCATTCAAATAAAACAGATGAATTTTTGCATGGCATTTACCTGCATTTAAATGTATCGTTTGAATTGCGCTGTTTTTAAGACGACAAATAATTAAATTATAATTGGCCTTATTAAGTTTCAATAGTTATTAAAAATGTTATACACGTATTTATTACCAGAAAGTCAGATGAAAACAATCTCATTGGAATAAAATTAACTTGATTGGGTTAAGCCGCAGGGCGTGGCTGATGGCTTAACCGCTGCCCCAACTGGCGAGCTTTGAAGCTGGGGCAGGCAGTTTTTGCATACAGTAAACGCGCTGCTTAATTGAAAATGCGTAATTACTATTTATAATTTAATATTGACATAATGAGACGCTCAACGAAAAAAAAAATACTTTTCATGCATTTAATAAAAAACTAATTAACCGCGCACTGGCAGCTTTTTTGTGTGCGCAACATTTTCCATTGATTAATTCAAATTGCAGCGCTTCATACCAAGGCACTTCGGCCGTGGGCATAATAAACTCCGGCGTGCATAATATATCTTAATTTTGTGCATAATTAATGACAGCCATTAAGCTTTATTTCGTTCGTCTAGCTTGGGTAGGGGACGGGTCTCTGGCTCTTTGGCTAACTTTTTGGCCTAAAGACAGCGCCCGCAATGGGCATAATTAAAGCGCTGCACGCACACACACACGCACACATGCAGAGAAATGACAACAAGGGCACGTAAACACTCCACTTAACATGCTGCGATATACCATTTGATTCTGCTATCAATCTCAAAAACCCGAGCTGTGCGCCAGTTCGCACATTGCGTATACGCAGCGTGGCTTGTGGGGCTCGCTCAAATTGCGTATACGCAGCGTGCACGCCTTTGGCAACAATGTGTCACACACTTGCTCGCGAACCCACATACACTCGCATTATTGATGGCCTGCCGCAATTTTGAAATCCACCACTGGCAACAGGCGACTGCCAACTGGCAGCAGCAGCAGCAACGACAACAGCAGCAGCTCCAGAATTGCCAATTACGTCTCGCCAGTGTATTAAAATGCCATAATTGCGAATTAAGGCGCTCGTTCTCTGCGGTCGCTCTGACAGCGGCTGCTGCTCATCATCAGTCTCTCGCCAACTGGAAGAGTTGTTCATCTTCCGCTGTTGTGGTTGACGACTGGGCCAGCTACCGCCTCTTAACTTGCACATTTGTTGCCAAAGAGTTAAGTGTTTGACCAAAGTTTTTTGGCAAGCCATGCTGCGCAATCAGCTTTAAAAGTTCCGCCTCTTGAGCTGCTGCTTTTTGCATGTGACGGCAGCTCCTGACCTTAGGCTATGGTCAATTGGGGCCAAACTTCCAGGCAGTTCTTCGAATTGTTGGCCCAAAATTTAGAATCAATTAGATCTAATTACCTGTAATTAAAGCCATCAATTGAAACTCGAACTTGCACTGATTTGGTTGTTCGAAACTATTGTCAGTTGACGACAGTTTTATCCATTTTACTCAAAGCTATTTCTGTAATTAACTTGTCTCTTATTTTAAATACCTATCAATTTCTACATTTATCTTTTAAGCAGCTTATCAATGTACAGCCAGTTTATGCTTTATTTCCCAGTGATTTTATTTAAATGTTGTGAGAGAAACTTGTTTGACATATTTGTTAAATGTTAAATCGGGAAAAGCACGAACCCTCAAACCCTGCGTTCAGCAGACATTTATTTAAACGTTTAAATAACAATCTTAACGTAACGACTTAACGTACATTTTTTTATGAAGGTGACATAGAGTTATTCTATATGGAATGCACGAGTTGTTTTCTAGCGCGTTTAGTTCTTTTGATCTTCATTAAAAAATATATTCACTTATATCTCAGGTCTGATAGAGGTATCGTCAACTAAATTGGTACATGACTTCCATATTAACACCTATTTAACACCCAGCAGATGTTGAAGAGGATTTATAATATGTACATATTCTTTTCCACAATCATATGCAGATCCTTGGTCCACTGTTGATTGCCTGCCCCAACAGTTTTCCATACACTCACACATAATATATTTGAGAATTAATATAGAGATATTGATTTTTCCTTACAATGCATCCTGAGCGCGTTAATAAATGTTTCTAGCTTAAATACTGTGAAATATATCCAATTCGGCTATTTGCCACATACTTGTTTAAGCAAAACAGTAAACGGCTTAAAATTTTGAATAGAGTTCCGGCATGTATACATTTTTAAAAGGTTCTTATATGCAGATAGTAGACACATTTGCTTGTATTCCGCTTACATTAACTGACCGACAGAGCAGCTATACGACGTGGTCAAGTGTTTGGGCTTTTCATTAATTAAATTGCAAATTGGTAGAACACAAGCTTAACTTGGGCCCTGCTGTGGGCACGGACTCTTGTCTATGTTTTGATTAGGCATTAGCACAGACCAAAACCGAACCAAAACATGTCGGAATTAAGTGCTCTTATATCCCTGACTGCAGTTATCTATATACAGCCCGCGCTCTGCCAGTCGCTTTTGCTGCCTTGAATGACTTGGCCAAGTCTCAAGGGTGCATTATATATGTGGTCTATACGTGTATGTGTGTGTGTGTGTATGTGCTGGTGTGTGGGTGTGCGTGCTCGTGTGTGTGTCTGCCTTTTAATGTACGCCTCACTGCTTGAGTGGCCATACATTGTATGCTCCCAGGTGTATGAGAGTGTGCTTGGGTGTGCTGTCGTCTGCGTGTGTTAGTGTGTATGTTGCTCAGCTCCTACTTGCCATTAATCAAAGCGAATGTCTGGCCAGACAGCTGCGAGTGGCGCTACTTCACTTTACCCGCTAATTGCATATATACCCAGAGGGCGGGACCCCAACTAATTGTACACATCTTTCAACTGATTGTATAATTGCCGGCCTACTGCAAAAGTTGCCGAACGCCTGCTAATTGAAATGTAATCAGTTTTATTTATTAATTTAACTAGTAGCTAGTCAATGCTTTTGAATATAATTTCATTTGAATAAATAGTTAAAAACTTTTTAAGCTTTAGATTAAGTTTTTCTTGCAGATTGTATCAAGATTAGTACGGTATTTGAAAACGCATCTCTTAAAGTTCTACGTACACACATTTTCTTAATTAGCATTAACAGATGTATCGTCATAGGCATGTCTGAAGGTGTGCTTGCTGAGAGTAAAGTAGTCTACATATTTTAAATATTACTAAGCAAAGCTTTGCATTGGTTGAAAATTGAGAAAATTATTTGCTTCAATCAACTAATTCAAATTTTAGCAACATCGTACTGCTTAAATATATAGTCGATATAAGAAAAATCGGCGAGCAGACGATTTTTTTATGATGAAATGTTTTTTAATAACTCAACAAATCGATTTTTTTACCCTATTTAGCCAGGATTAGCTGAATAACGAAAGATTCATGTTTAACCTGAATTAAATAATAATTTTTGGAAGCCTGGCTTGCTTCAAAATAATATATTTGAAAAGTGTTCTATTGAAAATTGAAATAAAATTGAGATGTTTTAAATTTACATGACAGATTAGTCAATAAACCAAACCACGAAACATTTTTGTTGCTCTATGGCAACACTTTTAGATATTCGCCATAGCGACGAACTGTTAACTATTTTGTTGTTCAGTGTCTTAGCTCCTTATATAAACCCCTTCCTGACTTAACAAGGTTTCGTCTTATTCAAGCATCATTAAAGTTATGATTGATAGATTCTAATTTCCTATATCAACTCGCTTGCAATTGCTGGCAGCTTTGCAAATACTCATTAATAGTATTTATTGCTACGTAAACAACGCACTAATCAAACGCAGCAAGCAATTAAAAGCTCTACCGTTATTATTACGATTAGCCATAATTGTTGTTATTCTACAGCTGCTGACCACTTGTGTATACCGAATGCCCCCTGGCGGAGATCAGAGCTCGTAATAATCGAGAGCTGGCCATTAGGGGCAAACAATTGTGGCACGAAAACAATTGCAACTGCTGCAGTTGCCGTTGCCGTTTCAATTGCATCTTCCGTCTGGCATTGACATTGGCCATGCAATTTGCATATGAACTCAAAATTTTGAACACGAATTGGACAATAATAATTAAGTGCGCAGTTCGAGCTCCATTAGACAGTCAGCGGTGTGTGACATTTTGAGCAGGGAATGACTTGGATCGCACCTGAATTAGTTTTATATGGCTGTGGGCTCACGGTGCGTATGCGTAATCCACTCTTGAGCGCAACAAATGCAGTGCATTTAATTAAGGGCAGCTCTACAAAAGCAGCCACATGCAAACTAAGCCATGTCCATATGTTGGCCAATGAATTTCTAAGCCCTAGCCGGATAATTCCAAATCCCAAGCGTAGTGCCTTGGTTGGGCATTTAATCGATTTGCTGCAGCTTAAATTACGCAGCTAAAAGGTTTCGGTTTCACTGTCGCAGTTTAAGCTACTTTGCCGATCTGAGAAAAACTTAGAACTTTTTTAAATTGATATTTTTGTAATAAGCTCTTAAGCTTTTGTCAACTTGTTTGCTGTTGATTTTAACTTTTCTTGTTTTTTCTAGTTTTTCTTTCCGCTAGCTTAGCATTTTCATTGTGTATGCTACCACAAATGGATTTTTATATAGTATATTCGCACTTTAATATTTTTTCAATTTCCACTTGACAGTCCCTGAGGAGTCTCAAATAACGGAGCACCCGCTGTCCTGCTGTGGTATGTAGCTTAAGATTTGAGCTGCATTACACAAGGTATTAAAGTGTAGCGAAATGCATCTCGAAACCTTGCATAGGTTCGTTAATCATATATTGAGTTCTTGTAAGAGGAACGAGTTTTTGTATGGATAATTTTTGTGTTTTTCAAGTTATCTTAATCAAACTTGGCCCATGACGAGATTTACTTTTCGTATCACATATATTGAAATTTGTAAAATAGATATCAGCAAGCATTTTTAATCTTTGGCATGTTTAAAATAGGCCTAATGCCTGGTTCTTCTTATAGAAGATAGAAGATTATTTTTATTATTATTATTATAATTATTATTATTATTATTATTATTATTATTATTATTATTATTATTATTATTATTATTATTATTATTATTATTATTATTAATATAATTATTATTATTATTAATTTTAATATTATAAAAATTATTATTGTTATTTTTATTTGTTAATACTAATACAATTTTTGCATAAGCTTAGGCCTTTGGCCAAGGCACTAGAATATCTATGTACTAGCGGTGCGAAACGTATATCTCTTTGTTTTGTCTTTTGTATTTATTAAATATTTCAATACATTTATCGCTTTCGTATCGTCTGAAACAAAATTGATTGCATCGGTATTTTGTTACCTTCTGAATGACTGAATCATTTAAACTTATTCATTGAGTTGCCGCCTTAAACGCACACTTGGCCATCTCATATATTTGCCAGTGTAAATAAATTAAATTCAAATCTAAATTGATATTACCAAGCGGCCATATCATAGTATATATATATACACACACACACACAAATTGTTTATCAGTTGCCTCGGCGCCGTTTGCCGGTCAACGTTGTGCGCACTCTGGGCGTAGGGGGTGTGTACGCGGGGGTGTGTTTGTGAGTTTTATCACTAGTTAATTACGTTACTGATAAGCTGATTTCACTTTTGCTTTCGTTACGGCTGGCCGCTGCCTCATATTAGAAGTTAACGATTTCTTTTCGGTTTACTTGGGGTTTTTTTCTAGTTATTTTTATTGTGTGGCTCTTGAAGTGCCACGGCTGAGATTTAGTTAATAAAAATTAATAGCCATGTGATTTGCTTGGCCTTTAGTGGCAGAAGAAAACACATTTTACGAGCAGCGGCTATCTGGGCTGTAAATTGATGTGTTATCCCATACTGGACTGGGATATAAATATACATATATGCCTATAAATATGTGTATGTATATTGACAGGTGACAAAGTCCGCCATGCTGCACGCGAATACGAATGGCATTTTAGAATGTTTTGCCTAATTATTTATTTGACGCTTAAATTACGTATTTGTTACTGGCGAACAGCAGTGCGTATACGAAATGGGAATATTGCCTGCCGCAGTACGCGGTAACAGCGCCAAGGCAAGCGCAAGCACAAACGCATAAAAGTCATTGACACGGCAGCAAACAAAATAATAAATGGAAAAAAAGCGTAAATGAAATAAATATTTATATGTTGCTGCTATTATTTTATTGCCCTCACATTGTCTGAAGGATCCAAAGTATGTAAAGCGTGTATTCACTTTTGCAGGATCCACAGTATGTAAAGCGTATATTCACTTTTACTGACCTAGACGTATGTTTTCTATATATTTTTTAGATAATTCCGACTGTCGCTAGCCGCTGCTGATAAATGTTTTGCCAGTTTATAAGTATTTGCTGGCTCAAGGCCGTCCTTCGCTCGCCGCTTATAGATAGCCACATTGCGCAGCAATAGATCAATCAATTAAATAGCCAAAAATTGTAGAAGATTTCTATTTTTGCTTATTTTTAGCTTATTTTATTTGTAGACTCATGCAGTTGTCAAATGCAGCTGTCAAATCTTATCAGGATGTTTTTGTACAATTGACAATCTCTAAAGACAGTCGCTTTAACATTTTGGGAATTTTCCAAAATCAAAAAACATTGTGCCAAAATTAGTATCTATTTTGGGCTTCACTCATTGAGAAACTTATTGATGTACAAATATTGGCTTATGCTACGCTTTATGATACAACAATAAAAGTAGAATATTTGTTTATTAAATAACAATGGCTACTGTTGCTTTCATGTTTATTGTGTCTATTTATTAGATTTATGATACCCTCTAACAAAAAAAAAATGTTATTAAAATGGCCATACAATTCCTATAAGCAGATTTCGACTTCAACTATGAAAATTATGGTATTTGGCCTCGTTTAATCAGCTGCTCTTCGGAACACATGCTTACACATTTAATAAGACTTTCGACTTATGAATATCTTTTAGTACAAACAACAAATCACATTTAGTGGTCTCAGTGTTAGCCAAAGTTTAATTGTTCTGATTTTATCGCCAGTTATAAATAGTCTGATTATGTGAAAAATTTATGTACGTGTGTGTGTGTGTGTTTAATTTCCCAATTAGTTTAGGCGGCAAAACAATGGCAAATATTTTGGCTAGTTATTTTTAAACAATAACTGTCGAGATAACCAGAACTATGTGTGAACATTTGTTATCCATGCGATGATATGATATAATATGCTTATATGTATTTGGCAACAAATAAAATATTTCTGCATCCAAGCATGATAGATGGATTACACAAGTGGCAAATCTAATTATATTTAGATTACGGCTTGATAAATGAGTGTTAATTAAAACAAGCATTTCAAAATAATCCTAATCTAAATGTTCTGTTACTTTTATCATGTTATTTGAAGCTTAATCTTTAAGAGAAGATCTAAAAATATCAAGTATTTTGTAGCTCTTGAGCAACTACTTTTATTATGATTTTGGCAAAATCTCGCCCGGTCAAATTTTAGAATTTTTTGTTTGTGCTGTTGCTTGATAAAGGTCTTTATTGTATTTATACTAATTATATAATAAATAATACAAATATATAATAAAAAGAATAATAAGTTTACCTTAAAAAGAAATTACTTAAGGAATATGTTTTAAGTCTTAAGTTGAGACTTTTTTTGTCCAACTCGAATTTTCATTCTATTTTTATTACTGGAACAACTAAATAAATAAAGCTGTGAGTATTTTCTTTTAATTATGCAAGCTTTTATTTAATTTCATAAATTTCTGTATGCTTTAATGTGGGCAAAAATATTTTGGCCTCTTTATGCGGCATTTGTCTTATTTAAAAGTCTTTTAATTGGACTTTGCGCCACTGACAGAAAATTGCGAGCGACGCCTGCAGTGGCACCTCCAGCAACGCGACGCAGCTGGAGATGCACTTGTGGACAGTGCAAATACCACCAAGTAAACACCCTCATACACACACACACATGCTGAGCAGCATGCCTGCAAATGTTTTGGGCGCCACCAACGCCTGTCACATAAATCTCATAGCGAATTTAGTATCACATTTGCATTTTGGTGCGTGTGTGTGTTTGTGTGTGTGTGTGTGCGTGGGATTTTGGTGTATCGCACCACTGCGCCAACCCCCTGAGCTGCTCAAGCATAAGACCGCTGGCATTGGCGCCCCGTGGCATGCCATAAATTCGCCCTTTTATTTTTTGCAGCACCATTTGTCCTCGACCTTGTTAAATGGCACGCGTTGCGTTTTGGCATCGATTAGGAAACTAAACAACAATTTACCAAGTTCCAATTTTTTGCCATGGATTCTATTTATGGTTGCTGTGCGGGAGGCGAATCCATAAGGGGTGCAACTGCAACGCCTAAACATATCCAAGCGCGGCACGCAACTCGCTTGGTACGAAAGGTCCTTTCAGTTTCTTTTTAGCCTTGCCGCTTGAACTTAACATTCCTTGGCAGCAACGCAGCCTTCAATGAAATCACCGTTTAGTGCTGCCTATTTTTTGTAGTTTTTTTTCGTAGTTGTTTAGCTGGCTTGCATTTTAATGGTCTTTATTGATTTTTAGTCTTTGTCCCACGCGGCCGGAGCACGTTGCAGGCCATCACGCCGAAACGCTATGACCCCCGCGTAAGTCCTGGGGGCCATTACCTCACAATCTGCCTGCCTGCATGCCTGCCTGCCTGCCCGCTTGTTATGAGCAGTTCACATCAATTGGCGCGTGCTAATGGCTCCAGACCATGGCATATCCACCTGGCCAGCTGCAGGGTGTGTGTTTCGCATTTGCTGACATTTAACCTGGCGGCATCTTTAACCTCCTCCATTTCAGCAGCGCCGCTCTAAGCTCGCAACATTTCACATTCTATTTCAAATAGCGCGCAGTTTTCTGTTCGCTTCAATTTGCTGCTCCTGGAAAAAATTCAACTTCTAATTACAACTGAGTTGAAAGATGCACCACCTTTCAATTGAGCTTATAAATGTTTGTTGAGTTAACTTAAAGGTCGTTTTTCCACTTATCCACATTAAAAAACTACTTTGTAGAGCAATTACGCGTTTAGAAATACAATTAATTCCAAGGACTTGTGGAATTTCTATACTTACATAAAATATAATAAGTCCTTAACTTATTCTTGTGAAAACTTCATCGTCATATGCCGTGAAATCTCTATAAAATATGTATTTGTAGCCTAATCTAAAATCAGATGGCATGGCCTTACTTGGCAACATAATAAATTTGAATATAAACTTTTTTGTTTATAACTTTTTTACTCCGCATGTCATGACAAAACATAAATAATCAGATATATTGCTATTTGCCATGTAGGTTGGCCGATCTTATAGAGAGATGCATGTGAATTGTTAAAAATGCTTTAAATATGAACGAGCAAGAGATGGCTCAAAACATGATTTATGTTTTTCAATATTTTTTAATTAAAACTAAAGTGTTTTTCATCATACAGTTCCTTATGACTTATTGAGAATTATATGCATGCTACATTTTATATTGTAGTATTATTATCTTTCCAATGAACAAGAGTGTCAAATAAATATATTAAAATGTTAAAATTATTATTATATTTATTTATTTAGTTTTGTTAACATTATATCATTATTATTATAATAATTCCGATTATTTATATTATGATTTTGAATATAATTATAGCTATTATTACTATTAAATTAATTATTTTTATTATTATTATTTTTATTGTTAATATTAATATTAATCTTGCCTTAATTATTATTAATATAGTTTTTATTTACAAAACCCTCTCATCGCATACCTTAATGTAAAGTACTGGGTATATAGCAGTCTGATATTTTGTAAATTATTCTGCTCACCTTTCCTCGGTCGGATTCTTCTTTTTTTGGTGTGCCACATTTTTTTTATGCCTGGGTTGGAGCCTTTTTTTCGCTTCCGCTGTGCACGCCTCCACGCTTATCAGCGCATTTTCAGTTCTTGTTCTCGGGCTGCTCAACGTGTCTCAGACTGTGACTAAGGCTAAGACTGGTTCTGGTTCTGTATGATTCTCAGGACTTTGTATGTGCTTCTCCTTTTTATGTTGTTGTTGTTTATTTGCCAGTGTTTAGCATGTCATGCGCTTGTTTGTTTTGTGTTTCCTTCCGTTTTCAATTTCTTGTTCGCTCGCTGACGTATTTTGTATTTTCTTGCCATTTTTTTATATTTTACTTTTATGCTTGCACATTATGTGCATATACTACATGTGACATTTTTTTGTACCATGTTTTCTGTGCAAGCCACCATACACGAAAACCCCAACCCATATGAGACGTGTTGCGGGCTACTGTTAGGCAAGCCAGCCAACTGACTGGTTGGCTGTATGGCTGGGACTTTAGTTGCTAGCCAAGTCTTGCAGCTCTTTTATGTGTGCCAAGGCTTTGTCTTTTGTTTCTTCTTCCAATTACTTTTCACTAGCACAAGAAATTAATTTCTTAGTGATGTCCATTGTTGGAGCTATTTGTCAAATTGCAGTAGCGGCCACTGCAACACATCTGGCTCGAATGTGGCTTTAAAATTCAAGAGCTAGCCCCGTGCACCCCAACATTAGGCTTGATTTAATGCCTTTGTTTATTTGTGGTACATTTGTTATGCCAAGGCTTAATTGAAATCTAATTTAATTTATGACCATAATACATACACGGTCAGCAATTCACAAAAGCTCAGTTACAATACAAATATTTGCTCACATATATTTGATATATGTATAAGCACATATGTGATATAAATTTGGTATTTTAATTGAAATGCCTAAGCGCGATGTCTACTTAAAGACCGAGAAGCCCAGTCAAGTTAGCACCAGTCACGCGGAAGTAACATGCAATCATTAAGTCATACGCATTAAATACATTAATTTATTGATTTTCCATATACGAGCAAATATGCTTAACATACACAACCAAATTCACACACACGCTTAAACACTTACACACTTAAGGGCCAGTCCAGCCCGTGTTCATCGTTGAACTTTCTTGTGTATGTCTTCGGTGACTTCCGCTTTGTTTGCGCTGTGCCGGCCCAGATCCTATCAATAAAAGATATGCATGGGAGCTGCTTGCCTAGTGCCAGACAGGGGCCAGAACCCAGAGTAAAGCAGAGTCCCATAACGCCACACAGCACAACAAATTCATAATAATTGAAACGACCATCATAAACAGAACTCACACTGAGTATCGCCTTCCCGCAGCAAATAGAAATGTATGCGTGATTTCCTACTGAAAATAAATCACCAGCAGAAATAACGATATGCATGTAGATATTTTACAACAATTGGTTTTCATAACATGCCCATCGTTGAAACAAATATATTGTATATTACGCAGTATAAAGTTTTATTAAAATATATGCGTCCCAATTGAATCATAATTTACCTTAGAAAAAACGATATTATAATTTAAATATAACTTAAATCATATTAAAGCAAGTAATGTTCTGAAAATTTTAGATACTCTTTACGCTAGAGTGCTCTTTAGTCCTCTTTAGTTGACGTTGGTATTCGCACTAATTCTTTATAAGTAGCTCTTAGTCACTTGTACTCGTTTCGGTACTCCTTTTACTCATTAGTTATGACTAGTACACGTGAAATTTTTAAGAGCTTAAGAGTACTCGTTACCCCTTGTTGATTTTCATTTTCATTTGAGAATTCATTGGTACTTGTTAGTTGAGAATACTTGGTGAACAGTCCATGTTTACCACCTTACGTCTACATTACATTAAAACATTCTATAGTTCCTAATACCTCCGCATACATATGCGTATAATATTTCCTTGTTCATCGGTTTTTTTAACTGGCGTTGTCACGTGGTCATCTCAAGTGGGATGGCTGCTGCTGTGGGTCAAATTATGTGATTGACGCAACCACATGCGGCATCTTATTGTGTCATCTGTGGCAAAGGACAGCGGACGGCGCCCTAATGGACCATTGACAATTATAAGGCTACTAAAGTCTGTCGCCAAGATATGAAATGAGGAGGGCAAGAAAAACAAATACGAGATTGTCATGTGCACAAATCGGATACGTAAAGCATAGTTAAAGTTGCCTAGCTTCAGCACGCACTCGTCTGGGTGGGTGTGGCTGTGTGTGTATGGGTTGTGTGGGTGTGGGGTGTGGCATATACCGACAGTTTTGGCTATCACGATTGCATATTATTCAATTAAAATCGCACTATTACGAGTATTAAACTCGTTGGGACAACTGTCAGACACACGCACACGCAATCAATGTCAACACACTGGCACACACGCCCGAACACACACTCACACACACACACACACACACAAGCAGCTGAATCCAAGTGTACATATATTCACTGTGGTACACATTGAATGAATATGTATGTGGCTCGTCCTTGGGTAGGACATTAATACTTGGCAGCCGTAACCATCGCCCTAGCCGTAGCTATTGTAAGACACACATAAATGTCAGCTACAAGATTTGATAGCTCCGGGTTAAGACTAAGCACTAAGCGTATGCGTGTCAAAGCTCTAGGCGAGGGGGCGTCTGTGTCTGTGTATGTTTATGTAGTTAAGTGTAGAGTCAGTTAGTTGCCCGGCATCTGCTTGGCCTGTGCCCAACTCTGTCCCCTTGCAAAGCATGCTACAAAATGTTCTGGAGCTAAGCCAACGATGAAAATTGTTCCCAATTACGAAACTCGAAACTAAACTTTTATTATATACTTGGGTAAGGCCATTATTTTAAATAAGTATTCTTAACTCGACTTTATGCATTTTCAATACTTTTAATTAAAAACAAAGTTGCGTCCACCGATAAAATGTTCGTTTGCTTGTCTGGCTGTATGTCTACCTAAAGGATTTCGGAGATTCTACTTACAAGATTTATTAAATTGGGTATACAGGTTATCAAACTTGTTTCCGGTTACAATAACCTGGCTCCATAATAAACTTTAACAAATATTTCAAAAAATATTGCCTTTATTTAATAAGTTCAGATATTTAATATTAACATATTGTATTCTTAAAGGTTTTATTGTGATTGTCTGAACATCTAGCAAGTTTATTAAGAATCCAATAAAAATGCAAAATTGGATGTGATTAAAAATAAAGTTAGTGTTTCGTTAAACGTGCAAGAAAAAATAGCTACCACAGGATTGAACACAGGCTATTTCTATTTCAGGGAGATCAGATATAATTTGAGATAAATAACATTTGCATACAGGGTATTCCTTAGTCCTGCCATCTTGACCAAAACATTTTGGCTTGCTTAAAAATAAGTTGAACACAGTTTTCTCCCATTTGTGCAGCTCACAGTAGCAAGCAGCTGGGTAGCGTCCTGTGGTCGGACAGCAGATACAAATTAGGCACTGTGCAACAAGAGCACGAAACATGATTGCTAGAGAGTGTATTTTGAATACTTGTATCTACCCCATGTTGCCACAATTGGCAGTGCTTTAAGTGGTTCGCATACGCTGGCAATTTTGCTGCCCCCGAAATGAACTTTTGCATAGAATGTGAGGCTGCTGCTGCTGCTGCAGCTGTGCCCCAATGGGGCTAAGTGGCGCCCAGCCAAGGTGTCAGCACTTCGCTCAGCTAGCCCCCAAACAGACTGCCTGCTGAATACTGATATTCTATATAGGGCTTTCATGCCCAAGCCAAGTTGTCCTTCGCTTCAAATTTTATGGCTCAAACTGTTGGAAATTTTGCCGGCTCGAGCGTTAGCTGCTGCTGCTGAGTTTGTATCTGCTGCTTAGCTCTCGTTTTCAGTATTTTTGTTTTTATTTGCGGTCTGAATGTCTGTGTCGCGTGTCCTGTAATCGATATTCCTGCGGCGCTCCTTGCCGAGCTGCGTGTCTCTTTACTGTTTATTAGCTACACATTGACCATCTACCGGCAAATTCAATATCTTTTATTTGCACACTTTTCCAGCTGCGCGCCAGCCAACTGCACCTTTCTCCCCTGGTTGCCTTAGTGCTGGCTCCATTTAAAGTTACGTAATGCTTGCATTAATGTTTTTTCAATAGTTGTAGACTATGTACCCAACTTCCTCGCCCTGTCCTGTCGACCCTCTCTGAACCACACACACGTTTAGCAGCCGCTCTTTCATTCACATTTTGTCGCTGGGCGGTGTGAAAAATCCAGCTTAACAGTACATTTACTTAAGAATTTATGTGTTTATAAAGAGAACGTGCTTGTGTTTGTGGCCGGCAAGCATCTGAATGCTTACTGGAATGCGTACAATGCGATTAGAACTTCCATATATTATTCAATTTGGTCACAAAACAACTGAAATGCGCTGGCATGACCCAAAAAATCAGAGTTATAAACTGAAGTGGTATGTTAATGTAATGTAAAAAATGCATGTTGATATGTATAATGCAAATATTTTTAAAGGCTATCGTAATGAAATTTCCTGAAAAATTTTGTTAGTTACTTTAAAACTAAAAGTATGTAATATAAATATATACATAAAATATAATTATTAAATTAATAATATTGCAAAGTAAAATAGAAATAGAACTCGTTGAATTTTATGTGTTGAAGCTATATTAATTTATATGGAATTTTGACAAAACTAAGAAATTGGGTAAAACTGGTTAAATAAATGCCAGCCTTATATATATATATATATATATATATATATATATATTTTGCTTTTTTTACTTTTCTTTTATTTTAAGCCACATGCGACTGTTGTTTTTTACATTAACTGAAGCCAATTAAGCATTAGCTAACAGTCAGTCTCAACGAGCTTTAAGGAGTTTTTCAACACTGGTTTTAGTTAAAATTTAAAATGCCACTTTAATGCTTTAGTATTCCTTATTTTAACCATTGATTTTGCTATATATCTGTGTAAATCTTGACATTGCACACAAAATATGTATATGTTCTCAAATATTTTTTATCGGTATACATTTTCACAGCATCATTGTGCAACATTTGTTAAAGCGACTATTATCTACTGGCATTCGTCTGTGCCATTAATTATTGAAAATACGCGTTGCAATGTTAGCCCCCTTCTCCTTAGGAACCATTTAATTTGCACTTTTTGTGCGCTAAACTCATTGATGTAGGCCGATGGCGGCTGTACGAAGGTGAGCACACACTCGAGTGGGGGCCATGCAATTTATGCGAAATCACGTATTCCATGACATATAAAAAAACTATAAATAATGCAGCAGCCGAAATGCAGTTGGGGTTGTGAGTGGGTGGCTGTGTGGGTGCGAGCTCGCAATTGTGTGCGTGCGTGTGTGTCAGTTAAGATGCATTGCACATGCTGCGAAAAGTAAAATGCATATATTAAAATAAAAAATCCAATTTAATGTAGAGACTTGCACAGCTTTTCAAGCTGATGCAAAGACATTTCTTTGGTCATGTCCAGTTATTGAAGGGTGTGTGTGGCTATCGGGTGATACAGTGTGTGGGTGTGTGAATCTATTTTCTGCGGCTCAATGTCATTGACTGCTGTCACTCCAAGCACACTTCATATAGATACACACAACCACACACACCCGCAAACACACCCATTTACACTTTGACCCATTACTAAGGCCTGTGCTAATCTTTTTTATGCTTCGCTCCACCCTTATCCGCAAGCCTCTGGCCCAGACTTACGAGTAACTCGTTGCTCGACATTGGGTTACCGAGATTCAATAAAAGATATTTTTGAATTGCTGCCAACGTCAAGGGCAACGGCTGTGGGCCACGAATATCTGTTTGATACTTCAATTTTATTTAACATTTTTGGCTTGGCTGGCAGCTGAGCTGGGCTGAGTAGCACTTCGCTCAGAGTTTATTAGGTTCATCAAATGCTGTCAGCAGTCAACATATGCGACTTTATTTGGGTCGTTCCCATAACAACCAAGTGGCCCACGCCCATCAAGTGGCCCATAGTTATCCAAGAAGAACAGCAGATAATATCTTCCATATTGTTGCTTTGCTTAATGCTAGTTCGGATTTTATGTATCTACAGTGCGTAAGACTATTTCGTACCCAATCCTATTTCAGTTTCCCAATTCAATTGCATTTTTAATAGCAAGCAAACCAGGAAAAAGTAGTTTTAATGAAATTCATGAAAACTTTTTAAATCTTTAAATTTGAAGACAGATGTCAAAAATTTAAATTGACATGTCAAGCTGATTATTAAGTCAGAAAAAAAGGAGCTTAAATAAATATTTTTCAAAATAAAATTAATAATCCGAAAATTCAATCAATGAAATATACAAATATTTAAAAGTGAATAATTTACATCTACTTTCATATTAGTTTTAATTTATTGGCAGGCATTTACTTTTTTTTATTTACTGAAAGATAAATTTCTTTCGTATCAAAATAATTCTGTTTCAATTTTATACCATAAAAAATTCTATTTCATTTTAATTCTTATACTATATTTGTTGGTGTCTTTTTTGCAGTCTGTTAAAACTGAACTCAACTCAAGCAGAAGGCCACTTCAGGACCTTGGGGTAAGTGTATGATTTTTGGCTATGAATTATTTGATGCTCATGTTTGATATTCGCATTTGAGAGATTTCTAAAAATTCAACTGTGCAGAAATTTGACTCTAGATTAGGCGATAAAAATGCGCATTAAGCTGTCTGGAAGAGATAACTTCATATGAATTTATTGACATTTGTGTCCTGACTGCTGGTCAGTTCTCTGGGGCTCCATTTGGGCTCCTCTTTCATATACATACATATCACTTATATATTTATACATTACTTTTTTGCTCTGGGCCAAGTGGGCGTGCAGTCAGGCATGAAAAGGCCAACATCCGCTGCGGCTAATGTGCTGTCATTTGTATGGTGAGGATGGAGGGAATTGTGTTGACTGGATTTTGGTACCTTTGTGGCATGAAAAGAAAATACATAAATAAATGAGCTACGTGCTGGGGATTTGCAATCGATTGTCGGTATTTTCTTTTGTCATAATCAATCCTGCGCCAATGATTTATGCAAACGAATTTTGGTCTTTCAACGGGCCGAGCAATAGTCAAAAAGAAAAGAAAAAAGAATTTCGGCCTGAATTGCGCTTAAAACCATGTGGTTGCGCTTCATAAATTTATTTATTCATTTGGTTTTATGCCCTGTACGTAGCAAAGGAGTATCATAAGATTGGTCAGGCAGTGAAAGGTATAAAATGAATTAGCGATTGTCCAGTCGATTTAGCTAGATCCATTATTAAGTATAACCAATGATATTATATATATTAACATTATATATAGTTAATTTTCTGTTCATACATTTTCTTTATATCATATGCATATGGTTTTTTAATTTATTTAATTTGATTAAGGTTGATTTTAAAATTAAAGACACATATTTATATTTTATTTAATTTGCGTTAAAAACAGGATAGCTTTCCGTTCAGCATTCTCGAGTAAAATACGTCTAGTTTTTTATTATTGTTTTGTTGCCTTTTTTTGCCGTTGACTTTGCTGTGGTCAGACGTCGTTTTTTGGTTAATTATTCAAACCGAAGCGAGTGCTGCAGGTTGCCCAGCGGTTGCGGTTACTGCAGCGCAACCAGAGGGAGGAAGGGCATGCAGGGTGCCAGTAAGCGACAGCATTTAAATGGCTCCCAGCATGTGGCAGGACGCTTTCGTGTGACGCTTCATGTGCTCGAAAATTGCACAAAACCGAGTGAATGTGTAAAAAGTGTTGCTCGCTTTTCAGCGTCGAGCTGCTTGTCAACAGGTTCGTTGAGCTAAGAATTACGATTCAGGACGGCTATATGGCTTGACCAGTTCGTTTTGCGATTGGAGCTTGTTTACTCTAGATCTTCATGCTAGGCCATTTCTCTGTGTTAGTGTGTGTATATTTGTGTGCGTGTGTGCGTGTGTGTGGGGCGTATCCTGTGGCTGTTTACAAAGGTGTCTGTCATTCAGACGTTCACTGGTCAGGCGTCTGCAGCCCGCAATAGACAAGCTATTCACATCCTGTGACCACTTCCTGTCGCCGGCAGCTCGCCTGTTTGCCTGCCGACCGGCGCTTGGTGCCTGCCGCCTGACTGTCAAACGTACTTTGCAGCCTTAGCTTTAGAGCTCGTTCTTTGCGCCCACTGGCCCCTTTAGTGGGAGTTCCTGGGCTCCATTGTTCGCTCACGACGCGCCTCAGCATTCATATGACTGCTCATGCCCGGCTCTCAGCCAAGAGTCATTTTGACGCCAGGACGAAGCCGTGTCAGCCGTCCAAGCTGGCAAACGAAGCATAAACTAAGCGCTCCTTTAATGTTACTGCAAGTATCTGAGTATGGGCTTGTATGTGTGTGTGTGTGCGTGTGTGTTGGAGAGTGTGTGCGCCAGTTCACAAGAAATCAAGCGTAATGAAGCCCAGTAGCAGCACAAGCCGCACTTATTCAGCAAAATTGCAAAGCTGGCACAAGTTCATGTTTATGCTCTCATTCTCAGCCGGTGTCCCACCTCTGTCTCTTCAGCTTGTTGTTGTTATTGTTATTGTGCTCATAGAACACTCGAGCGGATGATAATAGATACGCATGTACTGGTCGATAGAACGCTACGCTTGGGCCGTCCACAGCTTTTGAGACTTGCCGATTGGGTGCTTCAAAATGGGTAAATGAGCTTCGCTAAGTAATCCACTCGATGTCCAATTAGCGCCCTTAGCGCCCCTAAAGCGCCTTTGTACACTTTTATTAACAAAGGCATTCAAGTGCTGGCTTTAATAGATTTTCCGTTTCTAATTGATTTTTGAATTGACTGCTAAAGTGCCAAGAACGGGTAAGGCAAATCGCTAAAGCATCAGGCGAAAATCAAAAGAAAAGGATAAATGGGCAAAACTAGTTAAATAGGGGCGCCAATGAAAATCATTTTCAATGATAAGTTTATTTGAAAGCTCTTTTCAAATTCTGCGCAATTGACTTTTAAAGAAGTGGGTTGATTTACTTGAATAAAGTGAATTAACGCAAGTTGAATGTGGTTTTTTAATGCTAGGAAACTCTTAAATATCTAGTCCCAAGTTCGAGGTCACCCCTTACATGAAGATTTAGTCGGAATTAATAAAAAGAAAAGTTTATGGATGTGAGGGCAGCTAAAGGAATTACCACAGACTCTAGTGTATATTCTTAAGTTATATATTTAGCTCAAACTTAATAAAACAAATGTGCGAATAGAAATATACATTAGATATAAGTTATTTCCTCTTTGTCTCGACAACATATAGAGTTCTTTATAATTATAATCTGTAAATACAAAAGAGTTTATCCCTTTGGAATGACTAACTGATTGGTGATCAATGCACAGCCCAAACGGTAAGGGCTAAGAAGGAGCCATTTTTCCAGCAGCTTCCTTTTAGGTCGAAAGTGAATTTGAGAAGTCTAACTAGCTAGCAGGAGGTCGCCGGTTCAAAACTTTGAGGAAATAATAAGAAATAATGAAATAAAGAACCAAATACCCTTGTACTTTAAGCACGAGGTACCACAAATTTTGTATGTATATAATTACAAAATTAAAGCTTTAAATATGACAACTTACAATTTGCACCACTTGGTGCTTAAATTGGATATAAAAGCTTGAGCTTGAATAATTGCTTCAAAAATAATTTGTAGTTGTTGCTTTAGGCCATTCCGCTGAGATTCTGTGCTGATGAGTCAGCTGTGCGAAGATTTTTTTTTATAAAATAATACCTAATACAAAGAGCTTTATATAAATATAAGAATACCACATGACTCTCACCATTTGGTATTTTTCACCCTAGTATTAATGCTACTAACAATGTTTACATATGCCTTGAATAAATTACACAAGTGAATCATTAAATAAAAGTACCACAGGGCGTATGCGTATCATTATTATTATTATTGTTATGTGCATTATTGCGGCAGAGCATTAACATCAACAACAACGACATAAAAACCCATAGCATTAAAAATCAACGTCTAATTGCCATAAAATAATAAAAACAACAAACATTTGAAGCGCCTGCATGAAGAACTTTACCTTTAGCAACAACAGAGCCAAATAAGAAGAAGAAAAGAAACTCAGAGCAGAAACAACAGTAAAATCAAAGGCAAAACACAAAATGGCTGCAGGAAATGATGTGACGTGACGCGCGGCTTTTGTTTATGTCGGCTGCTGCTGCTGCTTCTTCTTTTTCAACTGCTGCTGCCCTTTGCTGTCCGCAATAACGACAACCACAATAACAACAATATGAACAGCCCTAATAGCAATAACAACATAACTTTTACAACAAATATCAACAAAGGTAGCCAGGTCGAAGAGGGGCAGATGAGAGGGACGCCGCAGTCACAGCGTCATTGAAATTGTCTTCGTTTATTATTATTCCATAAACAACAGAACTTGCCACGGTTCAACTCGAGTCGCTGCGCCTCGTTTCAACCTTTGCCATTTGTCTCTTCCTTTGGTTGTTTTATAGTGCGTTTTCATAACCTGCCCCCATTGCAAAAGGATAATGGGGTATACAAGTTTTGTGCAAATGTATGAAACAGTATGTATGTAATATCGGAATCTAGAATATTTAACGAGCTATACGAAATATACTACGAATGAAGTCTCGTATGTGACATAATAAAAATAAAAAAATCCTATATGAAAAAGTAGATCCTCGCATTTTGACAACCACACAGTCTTGTTTGATATATCATTGAAATTTAATAAAGGTAGTGTGGGGTAAAGGAAGAAGAAACTTTTTGAAGTAGCTGGAGCCGCCGTGTCTGTGTGTATATGTATATATAGGACAAAAAAAGTTTGAATATTTGTAAAGGCAGATCAGTTCTGGGCTCAGGGTATCTCTTCGTCAGGCACTCCCGACTAGAGCACTCTTACTAAATGCTTATGAAGTCTTACGACGTGGTGCTTCTGGCACGTTCTCAAATTGTTGCCTACAGCCTCCGCTTCCGATTGCTGTCTATACAGAGTTTGTCCTGTGACTGACTGCTTATTAAAACTGAGCTCGAGGCAGTTTAAATATCTATATGACGTGCTTCATAGTAAAGTGTAGCCTTCTATAGAAACTCACATATATATGCAAATTCAGGTAGAACGTTACTTGCGATAAGAGCGAATAACAATAAGTGTAGTCGTAAATTTCAAAATGCATAAAATCATAGTTCAGGTAAAAATTATTTTTAAGCTTTTATTATAATAATATGCTTTACCATCCATTGTAGTAAGTTATAGCTTGAGACCAAAGGGAAGATACAAACAAATTATATAGTATGCTCACATTCTAGTTGCATTAATGATATCTTCAACATAACTACCATCTAAAGGATTGCTTTTCTACATAATTGGGGCGTTTTCATTCTTTGAAATAAATTTGCTTAAATTAATCGTGGTGGTTAAATTATGATGATTGTGTTTCACTTCAGCGATTTATTTCATCGCTTCATTCTAGTATTCCTCTGCGACTACACCTTGTTTAGTTATCGATTAATGACCTGTATTAAACAACTTTCATTTTTCATATTTTCCGGTATCTGACTTTACTACTATTATAATCCGCTGACTAATTTGATTTGTACTCAACGTGTTAGATTATGAGTCAAGTAGCTCTATGACCTCAGCTCTATAATCTCAAGCATTAGGCTTATCATAATAATAGCCGTTATCAGCTGAGTGCACATTAAGCCGAACGGTTAACAAAATATTATCATGCTGTTTGATTTCTGTTCGAAACTTTTTGTGATTTTCGATGAGCTCACTTAAGTTAAACTGTGGGAAAATAATACCAAAACAAAGACATAAATATTTATACGCTTTCGAGCGGCCTTAAAATAAATGCTTACAACATTCAACTAGTCTCTGAGGTCTCTCAAAAAGTCCGTGGTCAAGTGTCTTTTGAGTACGTCGTATATTGGCACACATTTTGATGCTTTTGTTGCATTTCGCTTGTGGGCATTAGCTTAACAAGTAGACAGCTTAAATTGAATGCCTTTTTCACATTTGCGATCCACCCACACACACAGCCACACACGCCTATTTAAAAGGAAAACCACATTTGTTTTTTTGGGTCATTTTCAAAGCACTCGACGGTTTCGAGTGATTTTAATATGTACTCGAAATAAATTTGTGAAATTTCGTGTGTGCGCGACACTTTTTGTGCGTTATCAAAGCGATTGGAAAACAATTACACTTCTGACATTAATGGAGCATGCTCTTGACGCCGGCAGCAACAATACTAAGTTAAAACGCTTAAAGCAAGATTGCACTACTAACTAATACCCTGTAGCTGAGCCTGTACATACTTATCACATATGTACCCTTCCTGTCGCTCACTGTAAAAACTATTTTAATTTTGTAAGGACTGAAACATCTCAAAAATAAATTTATATTTATTTTTGATTAGTATCAACAGCCATTCCGTCTGTCCAACTGTCTCTTTCTGCGCAAGTTTGTCTCTCAGCTTAAAAGATTTGGTTATAACAATTAGATCGTCTTTCTGTTGCATGTGGTACTTATATCGGAGTTGGCCGGATCGGATCATTCTATCGGAAATCTGACATAGGAAATCGATTGAAAATTAAGTTCTTGTATGACAATCTTTTTAATTGTTCAAGCTTTTATTAGTTTTTACTTTACTAGTTTCACTATGCGTCACATACAGTAATATAATCCTCAATATAATCCTTTAGACTTCCAACTAGTATATGAGTAAATGGGAAGACTAGGTCAAAAATGGTTATATAGTAAGCGAAAATTGATTTACTTAGCTTTAGCTTTAGCTTTACTGTTTCCTATATTGTTTCTTTCATGTTTTCGAAAATCATCTGATTTTTAAGTATATTCAGAGAACATATTTGCTAGCTTTATTTTCAATGGTTCAACATGGTTTGCTTACTTAAGATTTTCCTCAGCGTATGATACCTTTTTATATTGTTTCAAGTAGCTACAGGGTATACACCTATCACACATATCATCGTTTTTATGCATAAACTTTTGCACTTTTTTGCACACACACGCACACACAGAAGGGAGGCATACTCGCATCTGCTCTTGGCAGCCGCGTAAAACTTTCATTTGTTTACATGGCACTCTGCCTGCTGCCCGGATAACCACATCAAAAATAACGAAACAAAAAAAAACATACCACAAAAAATGTTTAAATTGATTTTCGAAATTTTTTAAATAAACAAAAACTCTGTACAGCGATTGTATTTACTTAGCGTGCAGAACAATTTACATTTATTTTATTTTTTTCATTTTCAATTTGAATTTTGCTTTTAAGGCAACCGACTTAAAGCTGTTCGCTAGGCCGAGTGTTTTGGGGCCGGGGCGCAGGCTAATGGTCGGCTTTATTAACATGATTGCCACGCCCACACAGCATCAGAATAGTGTGTGTGTGTGCTTGAGAGAAGGAAGCTTATCAATGAATCACCAAAGCGTGTGATTGATGATTGAATGTGATGAGGTGTGTATGGAAGCAAGTAAGCATATATTTAGCCGAGTATCTGCGTTTGCGATTGTGTGCATGTGTGTTGGTGTGTGGCACTCTTTAAATGTGGCTTCCGTGTCAGGGATTAGGTGCCAGCCGCCTGCGTAAAAGGCTGACAGCAGCCATATGCATGAGTGTATGTGTGTATGTGGCTGTCCCCTCATCAGCTGGCAGAAGACAGATTAAAAGTGAAGAGCTTGCAAAAATGCTGCCTGCATATGGCTCAAGTTTGCTTCAGAAATACACTATACCCTAACTTAAGTGGGGTTCATTAGCTCTGCTGCTGTGTTATCTTATGTGTTATATCGAATATAAAGTATTATATGCACATACCCATGTCATTAATTGGATGCATGCCTATACTTCTTCTTTGTAAAGTAATACCTGCTCATACCATTCAAGACGGCCTTTAATTTATTGCTTTGATTTAGCTAGATGACACAAAATTGATATGAGTTCTCATCTCAAACGCTTAAAATATCAAAACATTAAATGGATTGTAATTCCCGTTAACAAGAGAATTTCCGCTTCGTTGGCTTCATTTATCCTTGCTGCTGTTGTTGTTTGTTGTACCTGTTTGCTAAACAGGCAGCGGCAGGCATCAGCAGCTGTTTCACAGCACCCTCCACTCCAACACAGTTTCCTGTGCCCCAGCATTCCCTTTGCCTGGCATAGACCAAAATGTTTACACATACGCGCGATTTTCTTTTAACAATTCATCAATTGCGCTAAGCGGGCGCAAAAAACTTTGACACTCGACGTGTGTGTTTGGCTGTGTGTGCCTGCTATAAGGTGTGTGTGTGTGCCGGTAGGGGCTGTAGTGGGGTTGGAATTGTGTAGTAGGGTGTTGAAGGCATGTGGAAAGTTTGACAACGTCAACAGGCCCTGATTCCCGCACCTAGCAATGGCATATCAATCATCGACAAAACTGCGTGAGTGTTGCCCACAGTTTCCCCAGCCTTTTTGTGTGGGTATGTGTGTGTGTGTAGCTTTAAAATATTTATTTTACTTAACGATTTTGTTCAAGCAACGTTGAACGCTAAATACAATAACTCAAATTGATTTTGCAGCTCACACACACATTTTATTTGCATGCCTCGATGGGCATTATTCATATGTCAGTTCGGTTGGGGTGGGGATGGCAGCGTTTCGTTGTTAGGGAGATGCCAATTAGTTAAAGTTCTTAAAAAGTACAAAATATGCTTGTTAATATGTCTTCTGACTACTTCCTGCTAAGAAATTAACACAGCAAGAGATCATCAATAATGTTATTTTTGATATAAAAATAAATAACATGCATTTACAGATCCGCATTTTCGATAAAGTAGCGTTTGACCTTGCGAAGGCGTGTCAAATAAGTTCTGATAAAGATATTTGAAAATAGTTTAAAACCGATAATTAATCAAAAAGTTAGGTTAATTTTTTACGCCGGATTTTTTGATTTGCGTGTGGAATTTTCCAAATCGCTGAAACACACATTCATTAAGTGCTTATGTAGAAAAACTTAAAAGCTTAAAGCTTCAGTAAAAATCTTTTATCTCGTACTTTCTACCCAGGTAGCTTTTGTTTTGTGAAAAATGAGAAACATGTCCCAAATGATTTTTCATATAGATCCTTGCAAAAAAATCTTTGAGCTCCATTTCCACCAAGCAGGAATGGATTTTTCGAAAAGTGTGAAACACACTTCAAACGTTAAACAAAATGGTTTAATTAAAACGGTTTTCGGGATTTATACCGCCACGTCGTAACGTGCACCTTCTTTACATAATGTAACTAAAGTGAAAATTCCAGCTTTCTACCTCTTACGGTTTGGGCTATGCGTTGATCACCAATCAGTCAGTCAGTCTGTCAGAATAAACAGTTTTATATATATGCAGGTCCAAACTGATTTTAAACATACTATCTAGAAGATAATATTAAAAAGTTGCGGTTCTTTTTTTTTTTTGAAGATAGTCACATGGGCATAAAATACAGTTTGCTTCTTGCATATTTCGAAAACGGCATGAAGATACACAACGTTCTTTAGGCAATATTTTCCTAATTGACAAATTGCTTACATAGGCATTAGACACAGTTTTTTATACCCTTGCAGAGGGTATAATAATTTTGTCTCGAAATGTGTAACACCGATTCGAAATAGCCATGGCCGTCTATCCGTCTATCTGTTCTTAGGCAAACTAGTCTCCAAGTTGTAAAGCTATTGTCATGAAACTTTGCAGAAGTGCACGTTTTTCAAATTATCTTGGCCCAAATCCTCATTTATTAGTTTTTAAGTTTAAAAGTTTCCTTAAATTTATATATATACATATATATATATATATATGTGCAAAATCCTATCAATATCGGACCACTATATTATATAGCTAGGAACGACCGGTCGAAAATGGAAAACTTTTGTTTTGTTTATTAAGATATCTTGACCACTTATGCTTTAAGATATCTTGACCATTTATCTTGACATTTATGCAATATCTTACTTACATCGGAACACTATATCATATAGCTGCAAAAGGAAGAAAATTAAGTTGTTCTATGAAAAACGTTTTTGTTTTCCAAGATATCTTAACCATACTCGGCGTTAAATGTTTTCCCTGTGCTTTTTAGACACGGGATAAACACTATGAGCATTATGAAAACGTTGAGTCTGCAAGGATATTTAGTTTTCGGCGTGCCTACGATTCCCTTCTTTCTCTTATTTGTTGCATATCATGTGTATGCAATGTGACACTTTCACATGAAAGCTAAAATTAAAATTTATTTGATCCCGTTTTCAAGCATCGCACTGCAGTAAACATGGTATTAAATTAAATAAATTAAATACAAGATTTGCGCTAAATACATTGTTTTAAATATTTGCAAGGGCCATAAACAATGTTTGTTTTGTTTTTGTACATATCACGTATACGTCATGTGGCGCGCATTTATATGCTGCCCCCCCTCCAAAAATGAACTCCACAAGCATATAATTTAATTGATAAACAATATAACACGAAATTCGTTAATTTAATTAGGTGTCGCAAACACATTTTGTAGGCTTTGCGTGGGCATTTAGCCTCGAGCATTTTGCGCCTGAATAAACCAATTGGAAATTTCCATGTATTCACCAAACGGACAAAACAGGGCAGGTGCAGTTAACAGTCGATAGGCTAAAGGCTTATGGATTTATGTATTTATGAAAATTAATTAAGTAGACACCAGCAGCTTTTTATCTGTTACATCGCGAGCTAAACATCTATCAGAATAATAAAATAATATTGAAAAATCCAGGACCAAAGATTAAATTGATGGAAAGTGATGCTAATATAAGCTGAAGTGACAGGTAGCTGAGATTTATATAGTGCCGCGGTGTGCAATAAATTTGCACCGGTTGAGTGGGTAATCCAAACGCGTGCTGTGAAGTGTTTTAGCTAGGTCCATTGCGAATTCTTGTCAGCTAGCATAGGCAAGCCCAGAGTGTGCATGATTTATTTTCATTGGAAACTTCGTCTTAAACAGTGGACGTAAAACTTTTACGCCCACCCTATAAAGCAGCTGGAAAAACTGATGGGAGAATCAGCAAAGTAGCAAACTCAGCGCAAAAATTTTAATCTGCACATTACAAAGTTTTGCGAAATGAGAAAAATGAGAAGAAAGCGGCTGCGGCTGCTCCTGCTGCTTTTCCTGATGCTTGTCTGCCTGTACTTATCCTTTCGGCGCCTCTTTCGAAAATGCAGTCATTAATTTGCAGCTTACAACAGCAGCCGCAGCAGTAGCCAGCGTAGTCACCTTCGAGGCGTGGCCAGGGCGTAATATATGCAAAAAATGTAAATATAATTAAGACGCCGCCGTAATGGCCAGCCTTAAGCTTAAAAAATGACTTGGCCTGAAGCTTTGCCAGCCATCTCACATTGCTTCGGGCCATTTTTTATGTCTGCCCGCTAAAATGCCGCCCCTTCTAGCAAAATTTAATTTGTTTGCGCCGGCTCGGTGACAGTTACTTTGCCGCTACAACAAACTCAGCCAGCCGCCCCACAGTTCCAAATGGTATTTTGCCATTGCATTGGCACGCGATCATTAGTCAAGGCAACTGCTACAGCAGTGGCAGTAACAGTACCATTACCAGCAGTGAGGAGGAAACGTAGCTGCAGTCGCAGCTTCGCCTGTCACTTGATGGAAGCTCAGCATGGCAAATGAAATCGCCACCTGCCAACCGTTGCCCAATGGGTCGCAGCAGTTACAACATTTTGTTGCAATCGTTTTTGGAATGCACTTTCTGAATAATACAGAAGCGTTTGTCAAGGCTTTCAACAAATGCTTTTGTCAGCTTGAACCGGAAAAAGTAAACGATGAAACACATCATTTATTAATTGCAATGGAAATGCTATTTGCGGTTTTATTTTAAATATATATGACTAACTGAGTGCCACAGGTACTCTCCGACCTTGTGCGACCTAACTTTTTGTTTCCAACCATAGACACTACGTTTCCACATATTTCCCAACAGTGACATGTTATATAAGCTTTGTACCGCAGTTCCTATCGAGGAGGCGTGGATTTTACGAAAGGCGTGAAATACCTCACAACTGATTTTTATAAAATATAATCAAAGCATGGCTTTTAATCGGATGGGAAACAAGTTTGAAGCCGAGCGGATCAAACCTAAATCAGACTTTTTCAAAAAGTGGGAAACACGAAAAGAGCCAAACACCTTTCTTCAATGCAAACATCTTTGAAAATGATTTGAAAATCGGAGGGTAAGCAAAGCAAGTAATCCACAATTTTCAGCTCATTTAGTCTGGACAAACAGTCCTTTTCACAGAGACATACATTTTTGAAAATAACAACCTGAATAAAGAATGCTAAGTTCACAACATTATTTTCATAATTTTCGGGATATGCTTTCAACTTTCACTTTGAAGTTATAAATGTAAAATATTAACTATGCAACACGTAAAATTGCCTTTGATCATTGTCGCAAAAGTGTGGTCAAGCATTTCACGTAGCTAACATTATTAAATTTAATACTCTTTACTCCATCACAGTAAAGGTACTTTTTTAGTGTGCTGGTTGCGTGTTTGTCATGGCGTTAGCAAATTAAAAGTTTTCCCTATTCTACTTTATAGTCCCGATTAACTGGGTTTTATATATAAATAAGTTGCTCGAGTGGCAGTTTGCTAATTAGACAGCTAAAAGTTTCAGCCAGGACGAACTTCTAGTCAAAGCAAAGCAAAATTCAGCTGCAAGGGAAAGTGTTTTGCTTGTTCAACTGCCAGCTACTCTGATAGGGACTCTGACTGTTGGGTACTCTCATGTTATTGTAATCCCACTCGTTTTCTATTCTGTTATTTCTGCATTGTACTCGTGCCAGCGACATAATTATGTGCCGCCAATTTGCATTGCTCACAATACAATCGCCAGAAAAGGCCATAACAATTCAGGCACAGAGCAATGGCAATGGCGATGTCGGGAATAGCCCACTGAATGACTAGTAGCTTGGCGAATACATAATACTCTAGCCACAAGTTATTAATAAGCTACATTGAAATTATTAAATAATAATTGAGAGCCCAATCCACTTACTTTTGAGGCAGATATACTTAGTTAAATCTGATTTATTTTAACAAACTGATCATGCTTCAATTTTGGGCTTAATAATTTTATGATCTACTTTTGATGGGTTAATGGTTCTCAATTTGTGTCAATATGTGTGTATTTATATATTATATTATATTATTCATTTTATTTATTACATTTCAATTTGTATCCCAGTAGAGTTTATATTAGTCAAGTTTCTTGCTCCAATCTTTTTACACTCCAATTATTACACATGAAAGGTACACAATACCTGTCATGTGTAATAATTGGAGTTTACGGATCTTTTGTACACCCCTCTGATTTGGTTAAAGTATTTTAATCAGCTCGAATAATATATGTTTTCGTCTCACATGCGTTACACAGTGTACGATAAAATTCAAATACCCTTCCAACAGAAAAGGCATAGAAAAGATATTGTGCAGCAGTTATTTCAACACCTTTGTGGGCCACATACACACACACACAAACACACTACACACACTGACCACGATGGCTTTGGCCAATGACCAACGGTTGTCGCTTCGGGGGGCCAAGCGGCTAGTGGCAGGTGGCACGGCACGTTGCACGTAGGTGCCAGAGTGGCATGCAAAACAAACCGAAGCAAACGCCGACGCCACATTTACAAAGGCCATAGATAAAAATCTAAAGATAACGGCAAATTGCTGTGCTACAAAATCGTTAACTGTAATTTACCGCATTTCAAATGCGGCCCAGTCTTCTTCTTCTTCAGAGCCAGCGCAATTCCTTCGCCTGCAAACGGTTATGAATGCAGTCAGCTTCGACCCGGCCGCTATGTAAATTTAATTGCGTTTTCACTCCCTTACCTCCATATCTATCTCATTGTCTCCCTCTCTCTATCTCTCCGTCCCTCTCTCTCTTTTCATTTTCGCCCGTTAGACATATTTACAATTACGGCAACCGCAAACTTGGCACAAATTGCGCACATGCAATAATTGAGGCACGGAATTATGTATTATGTTGTGCCACGGAAGTGTTCACAGATTGGCCAATTGTCTAAAACCAACACTTGACTCTAATTTACAGGGTATATTCGTTATGTATTCAAAGTTTTCGTTATCTCGCAACCGCATATAGGATATTTAGCTTCGTTGTTTTTCTGTGAGCCACTTAATATTAATCATACGCCGTGTCGTTCAGCGTGCAAATACATTTGCATCCATAACTTAACCTGGCGCTTATCTCAGCTGATATGCATCTGAAGTGTGCATTTTGCTGCTATGCAAAAGTGTGAAATTTTAATTGAAATTCTTCCATTTGCTTGCGTAACACACGCACACACATGTACATACCCATGGCAACAGCTTGTTGCAAATTAGGAAATGTTCAAGTGGTTGTCAAAAGTTTAAATGTGTCAAGAGCAGCGCATCGAAAACTCTGTAAATTATAGAAACTAAAAGTAGCTAAAAAAAATATATTTGACACGGACACACGACAGACGCAATGCTCTTTAAGCATATATACATATATGTATAGTGGAAAATTTCCAACAGGTGTTTTTCGAAATTATCTCACACAAAGATGGAAAATTGGTGTAACACCAACTATTTGACGTTTTATGACTTTTAGTCTCTGTAATTTTTTCTTACAAAATGAATAGCGTTTGACAGTTTTCGCAGCAAACTCTAGTGCACACGTGAAAAGGGATTTATTTTAAAACAAATGTGATAGATCTAGTTGGCAGAAAACTGCTTGATCCGAAAAAAAGTGGAGAGATAGAAGAAATATATTTAGTTTAAAACACAGTGTCCTGCTTAGGAGCAATACAAGAAAGGTTAGCATGAACATTAAAAGCTTATACCATATACATATTTATATTTATATATCTGGGCTATATCTGGGCTATAAGCAATAAACACAACTGAAAAGCAATATCAATGGCTAATGATTTTATTTATTATACACTAGCAAATCGCGGTGTGTTTATAGCCAGTTGTATTTTGCGCTTCTTTTTATCGCATCAATTGTCTATGCGAAACAACAAAGCAGTCCCAAGTATTCATCATACGCCGCGTGGGCCTGGGCCAAATAAAAACACTGTAAATTAACGTCTGTACGAGTTCTATTTTGCATTTTGCGTCCATTCGAGCACACTTAAGGCATCTACTTTATCTGAAGTCTATCCATCTTGGGATCGGGTCGGGCAGCCGCATTTGAAAAGTGTTTCGCCGCGGTTATTGATGTTGATTGATTTATAAACATTTCAACGCCGCGGACGGGGCAAATTAAGTTGTAGCCAAAACAATAAACAAAATCAAATTAGCATTTCGCCATGTTAGCTAGGCCGGTACTGCTGCTGCTGTTGTTGTTGTTCTTGTTGTCGTTGTCGAAGACGTTGTTGTTGCTGCTGTCACACTCATAAGACAAGCTACAGACAGCAGCAGCGGGAGCTTTAATTTCCTTCAATATTCATAGCACACAGTGACTGAAAATTGTGATCGCCCACCCGCTGGTTAGCTTGGTCACAACGAGTGACTGCTGTGTTCATCTTGGAGAGGGGCGGGACCCAGCATCAATCAAGCGGCATTTGCAGACACTGCCCCCACAGTTGACGGTTCTTCAAATTTTGAAATGAAATATTCTGTTTGCCGCATTTGCTCATATGTCACTGCCTGCCCCTGCCCTAGCCACAAGCAATTGCTAACACTGTTGCTTTATGTAGCTGCCACATAAGCAGCGCTCAAATTTAAATTATACTTTACATTTTTGGTTAACAGTTTGGCTAATTCCAGTCATGTATTTTCATTTCTTGTGAAGCTGAAAACGAAAACCAAATCAAATTAGAAGCTTAGAACAAAAGCGCTTTTGCATGTTGCGCTGTAATTAAAGCATTTCCGCTGCAATTCAACATGCGGCCAAATTTCCGAGAATGAATTTGGCAGCACCTTCGAGAGGGTATAACCGACTCGAGAATGCCCTACTCAAGGCGCTAAGGGCACTTCCGTGGTAATAATAGGCAGCACAAATGTTTGTAAATTAGTAAGTGAAAGCTGTCGAATAGGAAGCTACACTCAAACTGCGTTATAGCGCTTTTTCACAGGAAAAAGATGAAGTTGGAAATCGCGCATGTCAAAGTTTGTCATAGGGAACCTCTACTCTTTAGCTAATTAAACTAATTTGCTTTGGTTAACATGAGGCATCTAGGGTATTGTGAATTGCCAGTTACAAATAGCTCACGTGCTCGAATGCCTTATTGAATTTTATTTTACAGAGGACGAGGGGAAATTTCTTTTTACTTTATTTCCCTTCACTTTTTGCCGACAAATTCATTATTGCGTCATTGTGTTCTCATAATTCGCGCTTTAAATGAAAATAAGATAAAACTAGAAACAACGGTTCTCTTCAACACACGGAAGATTAAAAACTCTTATCTTAGAAATTTTCTTACATAAGGCGTTTGGATGCGAATATATTTACAGATATGGTAGCAGAGTTGAAAAGTCAATCATAAAAGATATATAAATATATGTATAGGTATACACTTTATGTACACATATACACATGTACACATATTATTGTCAGATATCGTGACAAAGTTGTAATACCCTCGAAAGGGGCATAAAAACCCTGCATTTCATTCTGTAAAAGCTGCTGCTGCTGCAGCTGCAGTTGGCGACCGCCAGGTGGCGCTCGGGGTCGTGCACGTTGGTAATTAACCAGTTTGGGCCTTTGGACCCAGTTGCTGCACTGCCAATGCTATATAAATTAGTTGGCTGGCGAAAAAGCTGACAAACGCCAAATGCCGAGTCCTTGGGGAAATTTAAAAACACACACACACCCATACATTTGTTCACATGGGTTAGTAAATTTTAAATCAGCTTAGTTGCCGTTGGCTTTAAATTCAGTTTGTGCTACATTCGAAAGTTTGCTTACACAAAACTAGATTCAAAATTATCTCTAAGATCGGCAGATAACAGAAACAAAATTTGCTCAGATTTTTATCTGCTTGCCCAGATACATACTTCATAATTCTCAGCTTGGACGAAGATGCCGCGTCAACGCTCGGGTGGTGCCACATCCAAGTCTTCAGCCAGAAGCAGCAGCAGCAGCAGTCGCAGCGGTTTCACTCCGTTTACTGGCGCCTCTAACAGCAGAAATCTGCCAGCTGTGCAGCCCAAAAAGGAGAACAAGCCGGATCCAGCACCAGCTCCTGCTGCAGCTCCCAGCTCCGGGCGTTCCACAAGCGATGTGATGAAGGATATGGCAGCCACGGCGGCTGGTGTAGCCGTTGGCTCTGCTGTGGGTCATGCCGTGGGCGCTGGAATAACTGGTGCATTTAGTGGACGTGGCCAGGCGGCAACTGAGCAGCCGGCAGCACAGAGCAAACCACGCAGCGAACTGGTGGAGGAGGGTCCTTGTGCCGCCGAGATCCGCCAGTTCCTCAAGTGCAGCGAGGAGAACAGCGATCTGACCGTCTGTCAGGACTTTAATGAGGCTATGAAAAGATGTCGCCAACGCTACAATATTTAAGTTTTTGAATGGCATGGACAATTGATAGGGAGGTATAGAAAGAGAGGGGAAGATTAGGAAGGAAGATTCGCTTTAAATAATTCTAAATTTTGCAAATATTTCAAGGTTGCCAATCAATTAAACAATGTTTTGGGGTTATAACAAAAATTTGTTTGTATTCAAAATATGAGGTTCTATAAAGGGGACAAAAAAAATGGATTTTATTATGTTTTATTTTTGCATCCTTGATAAAAATATTGTTCCTTTAATTATAGCTTCGGGCATTATCAAAATTGTATTTTGTGAAAGCCAACGGCTGGCAATTAAAATATTTTATGTGTCGCACACGCATTGCCCTTTTCACTGTCACGCTTTGCTGCTGCCCCCTGCAAGCCCCACGACAGTTCACAACCAGCCCAATTTATTTTTTAACACTCTTCAACTGACTGCTGCATATCCTTGAAACCCTTTGTTTTGCCTTCACATGCGCATTCAGATCTGTGCTCTGGTATTCATACCCTATGCATGGGGTATTATCAGTTCTTTGTCAAAGGTGTAAGCCAGCCAAAAACTATATATTTTTTAATTGTTATAACTTTTTTAGTTATCATAGGAAGAATAGTCTCATAAATGTGATTTTCATTTATTCATCGGCATGCCGAAAAGTTGGATATATTTTACATATATAAAAACTGCAGTTTGAATCTCCACGTCAAAAAGTGCAGACATGTAAAAAATTTGCCCTGAAGACGGTTTGCCGATGTGCAACCGAAATATATCGGAAACAAAAATTAAATAAAGAAGAGAATATATGGGCTTTATACCATTAATAGTTCTGATAGGATATTAAAACATCGGTTAGCCGAAAAATATATCTTTCCTTTATGTTTATTTTTTGTTGTCATTTTCAGTTAATTGTGATTTTGTTTACTGGCAACCCTGGCGCTCATCTCTGGGCCCTGGCTGGGCTTCTGTTTGTGTTGTTATTTGGTCTCCGCTTTGGCGTATATTTACTTAAATTTTGTTTGTTTTGTTTTTCTAACGATTTTCGCGTTCGACGCGCTTTTCATAGCCCGTTTCTTGTTTTTCGTTTTGTTCTTCAACGGAGCAAACTTTTTCATTAGGTTTCCTTTATTTTTATTTTTATTTATTTTTTTTTGTGTTTTTTGGGTGTTTTTTTATCTGCTTGGCTTGCGCGTAATTAAGCCCGTGAAATGTTTTGGCAGCGCCGTCAAGCGTTCCCCGTCTCGTCTACTCTCTACCCAGAGACTATACCCTTTTTAATTTTGAGCACATTTTCGCGTACGCCTAAGAAGTACAGAAGCGGACAATGTGGGTGGGAATCGCTTAAGCATATATTTGCCTGTTGCCCTAAACGCTTTGTCTGCCCTAATGAAAACAAATTTAATTTTTGGCAACAGCCACATCAGCGACAACGACAACATCAACAGCAGCGCAGCTAATAAATATTTATTATGTTCTCAGCAAATCCCCAGCTTGTTTCTGCTCCCTGATTTAGATGAGTCAGGGACAGGCATTGCACCTGCCACGGCCAGCAGCCGCATCACCATGCGGCTGCCCCAGAACTGTGTGGGTTTGTCTGTGTGTGTATTAGTGTGGATTAACCAGTCAGGCATTTGATATTGCCTGAGCATAATTAAGAAACACACCGCAGATTTATAAACTATTCATTAATCGAATACTATGTTAGCTCATGTGCGAAATATCCTTTTTTATTTAATTTGTTCATCCATTTATTGACAAATATATTTCATAATAATAAATTCTCTTCAACTGCTTTTAAAAGTCTCAAAATAATGAAGCTAATAAAACCGAGATTGTATTGACGTAAAAGTTAACCGATAAGTCATGAACCAACATCTGATATATCACATTAAATACCAAACGCCAAAAGATTCTTTCACAACTTTAAATCAATTTATGCTCCATAAATCCCACAGGAGAGCTCCCAGCTCTTCAGTTGCAATAACTCCATTGGGATCTGTCGTTAATAGTCTTGAAAGGACGTTGGCAACGATATCAACTGAGTTGTTGGCCGAACATTTTCCACGCGTTGTCCGTGGATATGAAAAAGAAATAAATGCACTGCTGGCAACTGGCAGCGCACTGAAAAATAACACCAAAAAGTTTTGAGGAAGAGAACATAAAAAAATGCCAAAAAAGTAACATAAAAAAAGGCAGGCAATCGGGCGCGAACTTTTTCTTGTGCGGGGTGTGCAATACGATATAGCAAACACGGCGCAATCAAAGGACGATGCGCTGTGTGTCCGTTCTTTTTATTTTTTTAATAGCAGCAAGTGATGGGCGTGGTTGTTGAGCAAACAAAGACAAAGGCACTGCAGGCTATCAGAATGAGGTGCTGAATTGTCTTTGCCGAAAAAGCTTTAAGCTGAAATTCACTTATTTTTGGAATTCAGCTACAATTTCTCAAATTGAGTTGTTTTTTATTGTAAATTTCGGACGGATCTCGTTCGGCGTTTTTATTTGATGTGGTCAGTGGTGCACTTAACAATCAATGAGTCATGAATATGCTAATGAAAATCAAATCAAATCAAATCCAATAAATTTCCAAGTGTGCCGCCAATCGACGCGTGCAATGCAATAAATTGCATCAAAATTGTGTAACCAAATTGGTTGAATGGCCAATAAGTGCATTTGACAGCGCCGGCGGATATGCTGTGTTTGTGTATGTGTATGTGTAAGTGGATGGGTGTGAAGGTGTGTGTGCGTGTGCTAGGGCGTGTCAGCTTGACATTTTAGTCAAACTGAAAATTTATGTGCGGCAAACTTTGTCAGAGCGCCGACAGCGGAAACGGAAATGCATTTCCGAAAACCGGAAATGTTCTTGCAATACGAATTGCAAATGGCAGGGTCTTGACAGAGCTGCCAAACCAAAAAAGAAACAAAATTAAAAATCATTACAAAAATCTTGACCGTCTTCACCATTTAAAGACTGTCCAAAACTAAGCTAGCCAGACTCCAGACCAGATTAACTGAGGGCGTGGGAGAGATAGACGTGCATATGTATGCATAAGTGCATAGGGCCAAGGAAACTGCGGGACATTTTAAAATATTTGTTGCTTTTAGTCTGTTAGTTATTTTGTCAGTCAATGCAGAACAAAAGGTAAGAACCAAAATGAAAATGTACATGAATATGAAAATTCGTATAACATTTTGACATTGCTGACCACAGCCACAATTGTTGCGGCTGAGGCGACAAAGAGCAAAGTTAAATATTCAATTAATAATTTAAATGTTCGCAGTTTTTTGGTCAAACTATTTGTTGTTATTGGGTCTGTGACCCAACAAATACGCTCTGCCATGCCTCTAAACCAAAATGTATATTAATTTGTTGCCAACACGCATACGGAGTGTTAGCCTAGTTACTTGAGTTAATTCATTTCACTGCGAAATGAAGCGTCTTAATTAAAAACAAGTGTAAACTAAACTTAGCAGCCACGCAGCCCCCATAACAGTTATAACATGCATACCTCCCCAACCGTGCACACAATAATTTGCATATTAATTAAACCTTTTGGCCAAGAGCAAAAGCAACAGCAAACAACAACAGGCAAGAGGCAAGCCCAAAGCATAAAAGGTCAAATACCAGAGTTAATCCTACCGCACCACAAGCATTAGCTGACCAACACACACACATACACACGAACTGCCAATGAGACACCTCATTAGATTTTCGTAGTATACTTTTGCGAGCGGCCAAAACAATGCAACTTGAGGTTGAGCCACGCCACGTGGCTGAGCAGAAAACTCAGAAAAAAAACAAACTTTTTCGTCGCCTCATAAAGCAGCCTTTGAGCTCATAAAATTTTCAATAGAAATTTTGTGGCCAAACAATTTGCCGTCAACATTGTCGTGGGGTCCTGAAATTTATCCGTGTCACTTAAATATCAATTTAATTTCCATAATAGGGCCCCAAAGTCAGCCGCACACAAGCACACTAACACACTCGCACACAGAAAAGGCGAACCAATTTATTGTTATCGGCCAAGTGACAGCGCGCATTCTCCAGGGATTTGGATTGTGATTGACACTTGCTAAGAATAGCAGAAACCCATTTGGCACACTCACCCAGCTGTCCTCGTGGGCTGTGCGGATAAGTTTATCGCTTTAGATCAAATATTGTAAAAGTAGTCGAGTAAATTTGGAACCGAGAGCCACGAACAATCAAATCCGAGAAGACTTGTGCTAAGTGCAACTATTGTTAATTTTATTTGTCCAGCACTTGCCCCATGAAAGTTGGAACCAAAGTGCTGCTAAAACAAACCAAACACTAAACAAAGAGAGTACAGAAACACTTTGTCAAAGCACCGAATTGTGAACTACTCTAATAATAAGCAATATCTGCAAATTTAACTGCGAGTGGTTCGGGGTATTTTGGCTTGGGAAACTATTGTAAAACAATTTCTGATTCCTTATATCAAATAACCATCAGCAAACCAACGAAATCCTTATATCAGCGCACGACTATATTATAAAGTTGACTTAGAGACAATCGGCAAAATATCCAAGCATTGTATGAAAATACAGCTTGCTGTAATATAAGACACATCCATCCTATGTCTTTCAGGGTATTAAATGTTCCACGCTCCAAAAAGCAAACACAATTTCTTGCTATTTTTGTAAGCTTTGCTAATAGTAATAATACCCTTGCCAAGTGTATAAATATAAATGTCGGGCACATTTATGTACATGTGAAATAGTGTTGCAACAATGACAGGAACTAAATTCGAGCGTCCATTTATATATATATATATATACTTATTCTTATACAAACATATATATAACTAAATGACAATAAAAGCAAACTTAAAAGTCCATTAAAAAAGCTTCAACGACATTTTGCAATTGGCGAGCCGCGTCAAGTGAGTCACGTCTCTTCCATCCCCCCTGAACCCGACTGGCAGTCATTTGAGCCAGAGCCGCACACTGTTGCTGCGGTCGTCGCATCATCAGAGTCACTGACAATAAAGAGAAATCTCTATATACGACGCATTAGTCACACGGCAGTAGACAGGACCTTTCCCCACCAGCATCAGTAGCAACACCTTGCTGTTGCTGCTGACCGGTTTCCACGGCCTGCTCTAATGGCATTTCTGATGGGCTGCGGTCGCATTTGACGATGATGGCGATTTTGATTGGCGATTCGCTGGCTGGCCCTTGCATGGATATAGTTCCCAGTTACCACAACTTTTTGTTGTTTGCACAACAGAGATAATGGATAGAGGGGGAAAGAGAGGGTTGATGAAAAACAGCAGTCAAAGTGCAAAGTGTGGGTGCCTATATTGACAGTGGCAACTTTTTGCCAAAGGCATGCTCGAACAACTAAATAAAAGTAAAACAGAAATAAAGCCGAAACGCAAAGAAATGAAACGGAATGGAACACAAGGTTAGAACCTTGCGCTTCATGTTAAGCCCTCGGAAAAACTTTCTGACTAACTTGTGACGTGACATAATTTGTGCTAATGCCAAATGAGCTTCAGTCAACACGTGTGTCTGCTCTCGCTTTCTCTCTCTCTCTCTCTCTCAGTCTCTTTCCATCTGTGTGTGCGTACACTAGGCTGCAAGGGTGGAAGCGCAGCAAAGTTCTTGCATATATCATTTATGTTACATCCGAACAGCATAGTAGCTGAAAAAAGTGCACACATTTGAATTGTAAATTGCTGCCAGAGCTAAAACGTTTTGCTTGTTGTACAGTGTTTCATCAGGTGTTTCAATTAGAGAGCTTTGCTACCCACTTCCGCACAAGCAGCTGAACAAATTAGCCAGGCAAACGTGCAACTCACATATGCAGTAACATTTGCTGCTACAGATGCAGATAGAGATACATGTGCAGCCACCGATACAGATACGGATACATTTGCAGTTGCAGCTTGTTGCGGTTTAAGTTTTGAGCAGCGGAAATTGTGTGAGTAGATCAGCAATTTGGACAAAAAGTACTGTAGATTCAAGTTTGTGTTTCTTTTTGAAACGGGTCTGTTCAATTGGGCTGAAGTGAACTGTATTCATGCTGGCATTGTTTTGACCAAGCTAAACGTTGAGTGCGCTTGTTAGTTAGCCAAGCAGTTTGCGAGCTGTGGGTTCACTTGATGCTTGAGCAATGTGCACAAAACGCGGCTCCACTCGTCCAAGGATCAAATGCAACCTCAGCTAATTGGCACTTGAGTGCAAATATACTAGTTGAATTGGACTCGTGCAGTGGTTGTTGCTGTTGTTGGCTGCGGCCACGAGAGCGAAAGATGCTGCTCAGCGAACGGTTTTATTTGGCTTGCCACTCTATAAGTAACAATTGGTATTTCGGTAGTCCCATGCTGCAGCTGTTACCATGTCAAGTGCCGAGTTGGTACTGTAGCACTCCCCGCTCAGCCATTAACCTTTAGCTGCCATGCCTTGCTGCCCGCTGTCAATAGATTGGCGGCTGGCATGTCAGCGCCCGTCGGCAGCAGTTTCTCTTGTGGCCGCCAACGTGGCGAATACGCATTACAAATTTGTGTTTGCTCAATATTTCATGGTGATTTCGTTCGTTCCATTTTTTTGTGGGCAACAATGTGCACTTATTCAAGTGTCGCGTCGTAAAACTTTTATAAATTGCAACGTCATTGCGTTGAATATACGACGGATTTGTGCGAAACTTTGCTTAGTACAACGGATTTCACATCTCACAATGGCAACAACAACAACTAGTTGAAGGTAAATATAGGCAAGCTACTCGCAACATTCTCATGCTGCAACAAACTTTCATTTACAAGCACGACGAGACGGCGACATAGGGACACACACGTACACACCTACCTACACACAAACTCACCTATACACGCTTAGACTGCTGTTGTTGTTCTGGCTGCGGCTTTTGCCATTGGTGGAACGCACAAAACTTTTTAATTAAATTCCCGCACCAGCAGCAGCCGCACTTGAGTTGTTTTTTTATGAGTCCACTTGAGGCCAGTTGCAAAAATTCTTTAGCTGACAAGTTTGCATAAAGTTATAAAAGACTATTTTTAGGTTTTTAAGAGTTGTTGTCCAAATAGCCGCACTGCGTCCAATTTGGCTATGTACCTTGTTGAGCCCCACTTTAATGGGCAGGCATATATGTATATGTGTGTATAAAAACAGAACGCACTGGAAAACATTTCCATCGGTTTTTACAAGTACAGCGTTTACGCCCCTTAGAGTATTAAGAACCTTTGTTTGTTTTTAGCTTTCCTTTGATCATGAAAATGATGCATTAACTAGAAATAATTGAAGATAAAAATATGTTATGGTTTTATCAATTATTTTTATAGTTAATATTAGTTACTTATTTATTTTCCGGTATAATTATATTAATTATCTGCTATCGCAGTGTTATAAAGAGCGAACGGAAGATTGTAAATTAAATACTTGCTTTTTATTTTTTTATACCCTGTAACTGTCAAGTAGATAAAATGGGCATCGCATAAAATTTTGATCCATGTTTTGGTAACATACTGATTGACTAACAGCTGCACACATTGAAATGGGTATGTGATTTTATTATACATTTTTAATGCTAACTGCACATATAATTATGACAAAATTTCCACACAACCCTCTTAAAAAAAATATATATAAATATATATTTTTTTCCTAATAAATAAGTGGATGCTGATTATTATTATAATATTAGTTACAGTTATGTCAAAGTTGTTATATAATATACATCGGATCGGCGAATAGGAGACTTCCGTAAGAATCTGCGAGTCGTTAAATGTGCGCGTCACAAAAGGAGATGGTGTGCATAACATACTACTAGATCTTCATGACTTATAGCAAAATATTGTATTATTTGTGAAATATATTTTCATTATGACAAACCTCTGCTTAGAAGATAGCCAAGATTCCGGCAGTCTCCAGTTGACTACCTTTAGAAAGCTGAAAGTAAATGAAATTCTGTACTTAAGGGGAAAAAAGTTTTGCATATTTTATCCGCACTATGCAAGAAATCAACAGTTGCTGCGACTATTTGTTGTTTGCGTTTAATGCAAATTTCAGCCCCAGGTCTCCATTGGCCCCTCAGCATTCGTCAGCAGCAGCAACAGGCAGGCAGCGCAGTTCAAAGGCAATAGCAACAGGTGCCTATTTGCACTAGAGCCCCCCGGCTGTGTGCCTGCCACAGCCACTGCTCTTTCAGCTGCTGCTACTGCAGCTCGCAGAAGCTTCACTCGGACCAGGCGACCGGGTGGCTTCTGGCATTCTTTCAGCTGATGCTTGCGCTACTCCTTGCATTTTTTGTGGTGCCGGGGCTAGCGAGCCAAGGAAAACGCTTGCAGCGGGCGTGTCAGAGTTTGTGGGCAGCATGGAAATAAGCAAAATCAATTAAAAAGGCAAATGCAAAAGTGAAACTAATAGCATTAAGGAGCAGAACATCGTCATAGAAGCCAGTACAGCGTTACAATTAGAGGAATATATATAAATATTTCGCATTTCATTTTATCTCATGACTGAATAATGAATCAACAAACAAGAGGGATGGGATATTTTAGGCATGCCAAAGATTAAATATCCTTGTTGAAAAACGACTTACATATTTGCGTGGCGATTTATGAAGCTAGTCATGACTTTGACTTTGATGAAGATATCTTTAGAGAAAATGATTTCATACTAAGAAATATGATATAGTACTTAGATTTTTACAAGAATTTTTCTATAGGTAGCATAGTAAAGCGCCTTAATTGTTCAAGATATCTGGAGCTTAATGAAGGGAGTTTAATGAAATTAAATAACGCTGAGTTTGCTTAAAGAATGAAGACCAATCACATATATTCCACCTATATATATGAACTGTCTGCAACAGGAAGACGAACGTTTGCCAATATTCTAACAATAAGAGGCAGGCTTGCATAAAAGTAGACATTCGTTAATGAAATATATATAATATATGCGGAGATCTCACATTTTGTGACAAATTGATAGTACCCTCTGCAAGGGAATACGCAAAACCATCTGGTGTATTTTTTGGCTCGCAAAGTGGCTGCTGGCTTATTTATAGCAGCGACGACCTCGTGACTAGTCGTAAAGTTATTTGGATTTGGAAGGGCTTTACGCAAAGTGCCTTAATGATAATGGACAAGGCATCAAACTTGCAAATTGCGTGACCCCAAAAATGACATTTGCACCTGTCGCCAATTGTTCTATTTTTGCCCTTCTGTCTGCGTGTTCAGACCACGTCATGTGAACATCAATGAATAGCACACGTACTCTGGCCTAAAGACCAAATGTTTATTTAGAAAGCAAAAATACAAAATTGTCTTTCATGTTGGTGGCCATTTACCTTGCATTAAATATGACTTTAGCTTTGTTGTGCCGATTAAAACATGTGCCTGACAAGTTGAAATTTATTTAGGGAAAATAAATTATAAAGAGTTTTAGTTTATTAAAGTATTTCTGTGACCAATTTAATAATTATTGCATACGAAAACGGAAAAGTTTAATACATTTGATGAATCAATTTTTAACCGAATCCAGCCGACTTCTATCATACCAGAGACAAGCTTGGAATTGAATTGGAATTGAATTTTGTTGCATAGTGTTACTATAATTATATTACTTACAATGTAGTTAATTCAGCTATATCTGTGCATACGAAATATATGCGTACAATCTGTATGCTCATATTTGAACAAACTCTCGAATAAATGAATAAGTAGATAGCAATTTGACTTGCAAGTGTATATATTCTTCGGTACAAAGAGAATAATTTCATTTACTCTTTTACACATTTTCTGCAAATTCGTAGACTAAAAGGGCATTTTTTGCTAGATTAATTTTTCTTTTAGAACTCTTCTCCTTTTTGTTTTCCGCTCTACATTTAGAATAGATTTTTCGTTTTTGTCATGGCACCAAGTAAAGTTTTATGGAGGAACGCAACGCCACATGTTAAAAATCCAAATTCAATTTAAACATCACATTTGCGCGTCATACAAAATCATAATTTTTGCTCAAATCTCACTTCCAGAATGGGTGTGAGCTTGTGTACAAATGTGTGTTTGTATGTGTGTGTGTGTGTGTGTGTGTTAAGTTCTCTGATATTCAATGCAAGAAACGTGTCTGTTAGCTTTCGGGAAATTTGGCAAATGTCAGACAGCTTGTCAGAGTGCCAACGTGAGGCATTGTGTGAATGTGAATCTTATGAATGAAAAGAAAAACTCGTAATACTCAAAGGGTGAACCGAATTGCATTAAGCCTTAACATTCGACAGCTGCCATTGATTGTATACCTTTTGAGTGCAGCGAATTGTCACGTTTCTATAGAGTTAGCTCCTTGAATAGGTCAATCTCTATAACAAACTCTACAACAAATTGACAGTTGATGTTTGACTTATTTACTGAATCTCGCGTATTTTGGCTTATTATAAAAGAATTTTAAGTTGCGCATTTTAAACGGAAAATCTCTACACAACAAAAGTAGCAGCGTCGGCAGATTCCTTAACCAATTCGTTGTCAATTTTATTACTTCACGCTTTTTGCTACAAATTGATCACATTTCTATCTGCTTGGCTCAACTGCATGTCTCAAATATCAATCAAAAAGCAATATTTACATTTTTTACTTAGCCATGCGGGCAAAAGGAAATTTGCCGTTAAAAAATATAAACGAAACTCTCGCGTTGCCAAAGCAATGAAACAAAACGAAATAAATCAAGGAAAAAACATACTTAGGAAGTCAAACAGTGGGGAGTGCTCCACTTGTAAATATTCTGTACAACTAAAGCTTATACAAAAACAACATAAATTTAATATTTGGTTAGTCTTTGTATATCTTAAATAAATAAAAAGGGCAATCAAAAGAGAGAAAAACTTGACCTTAATGGCATCAATATAAAAGATCTGTTCGGTTAAAGGCTAGGAATTAACAACCATGTTCGATGATAAGTGAAAATCTACAGTAAAGTAAATTCAGTTTTGACTAATGAAGAATAAAAATGTTTAAGAAATTGGTACACTTACAATAGGCCTTATTAATAAATTTATATTGGTACAGAGTATACAAAGTGCCAATACGACTGTAATATAAAACGAAAAGGATCGAAAACTAGAGGGATATACGTTTGAAAGCGACCTTGGAACCGCTTGTTGGGGCTATGGTCGCCAGCTGAATAGGAATTAAACTAATATTTATCAAAGAGCTGAGTGAGACGTGCTTCAGCTGAACAAAAGCAATGCCAACATGGCCGGCGCCAAAGCAAAGTGGCCGGAAAACATCAAGAGAAACCCAGAAATATGAGACAACGACTTGAATGAAAAGAAAAAGAAACGGACATGATGGCAGACACCAAGACGGAGATGGAAACGGAAACTAAGAACTGAACTGCAGCGTCATGAAAGCCATACAGAACTAAGAACAGTGACGCTGTCAAGTTTGCCAAAGCCGTGATGTCAAGATAAATAGACGCAACGAGCAGGCTCCAACCAACGGTTGTGTGTGGAAAGTAAATGGTTGATGCGTGACACAAAACTTTAAGCCAACTTTATGCTAATTAGCAGCTGCTAACGAGTCTGATGCGAATAACTATCGCCGGGCGAGGCCAGTATTCTAATGCCACGCACCGAAGAGAGGACCGAAGGACCTCTTGTCCTGCACACAGTCTTTTATTGCGAAATTGCTTGCATAGCCAAGCTGCAAAAGTGTGGGCTCTGCGACACATTTGGGGAAGACTTACGTATGCCATTCCACACCCGCAAACACACATACACACACAGTGGCAGCCATTTTTTTCAGTCATCTTTTTTTCCCCGTTTCTGCCAACTTTTGTGCAGTCTCATTCGCAGCGTTGGTGTCGACTGCATTTCGCGTTTCGTATTTGGAGGTGGCACAGCTGTTTGTTGGCTTAGCAACAAGAGCGCATTGTTGACATCTGAATTTTATAATATATATTAATATATATGGTATATATATATATATATTGTGCTTTATATAGCTTTTTGGCTTGCTTTATGCGAAATTGCATTGAAATGCCCGAATAAAACGACTATAAATATGGCCATTGTGCAGCTAGCTCGACTCGGCTGCGATGCTTGCAGCATCCCTGCCGAACAATGTGCGCTCATAAATTACCTAAATTGAAAACCATTCTGTTGGCACCCTTCATTTTGGTAAAGTTTTCTCTGCACACTTGCCAACATAGATTCCGCCACTAAAAAAAAAACCGTCGACACGCGCCACACTTTTATATTCATTACGATTCATACAGAACGCCAGTTCTATAATACACTGCAATCATGCAGTTCTATAAAAGGGTTGGTTGACTATGACAACAAATAACCACGATATATAAATGGAATTATCTATGTGAAATTGGAACATAAACTAACTAACAATGATTCCAAAATGTACTTAATTTTGAAAGAAACAATGCATAAAAATAATAATTATAATTATAATAACAATAATAATATATTTAATTCAAAATATTTGACTTTAAATTCATATTTCGCTTGTTTTATGCTCAATTTAATCAGGTTTTAATAAATGCTTAATAAACGTGCGTATTTATTTTTTTTTATATTTTTTCCCTGCTTTCCCTTAGGCACACAATTTTAGTTGACGCCTCAGCATAAAACAGGTTTTGAATCGAAAAGTTCGCAAAATGAAAATAATATTCGGGTTTTGCGACGGCTGGGTGCATTTTATGCAACTACGTTTATCTTGTATGCATATTTTCAAATTCAAATAAAATAAATTAAATAATAAGACAGGCAATTTGAGTGTGTTTCGAAAGTCACTGAAAGTTTGCCTTTGTTCATTGTTATCCCCAGTTTTTTTCGCAGCGCTTTTCGTTCGCTGCGCGCATAAATATGCAACAGGAACTTTTCTCACGTTTTTGATTGCATTTTTTGTGTTGCGTCATAAATATTTAATGTGTACTTTAACCGGCAACAACAACAGCGGCAACAGCAGTGGCAGTGGCAGCTTAAGTGACAGCAATGACTGTGGCAGACTCTTTAGCTGTAGATCTTTGATAATTTATTTATATAATATTTTTCGAGAGTCACCTTCATTGCATTTCGATTAAAGTGTAAACAAAAATGACAAAGCAACAGCTTGTCTCATTAAATTGATGTCCTGAATTAAGCCAGATCTATGCTCGAATCGATTCAATTTAACATCTAGCAGGCTGTGGTAATGTTTAACTCTATACAGCAATTGAGAACAACCCGCAGGACTGTGGGAAGTGGGTCTGATATAGGAATTGAAGGCATCAGTAGTACGTTGATTGCACTCTGGTTGTACGTTGACCAAAACAACCACTGGATGCACTTAATTAACTTAATTAAAAATCGTTGTGTCTGGCAGCAGCTTGGCGGCAAATACTCAAATACTCACCAGCAGCATCATCGTCATTATAATGCCGTGTGTCGCGGTTGAGATGAGTTGAGGCACCGCAAAGCGAGTCACTTCCAGCTGAGCTCATATACGAGTGAGTACTATCTGCGTAATAAGCGAATCCTGGCAGTAGTTGGAAGTGCTGTTGCCACCATTCATAACGCTCATGTTGCATACGAAGCGTCTCATACGAAGCGTAAACTCAATTAAAAACAGTCGAGCAGTTGGCGACGCACACCGCACTGCATCACATTCGCAGTCTCACCCACAATCGCACCACACGCTCACAGTCACAGACGCAGACTCCTGATGACAGAGCTTGACTATCCTTATCGCGCCTCGGTCTGGGTCCGTTACACATCCTTGCTGCTGCATATAAAATGCTTTTGTGTACTTTATTTTCTATTCCATTTTCTAACTTAATACCAGCAAATTTGTTATTTTTTTACCAGCGGCTTTTCCATTTGCTGCGGTTTGGAGAGAGTCCATTAAGATTATATTTTATGCATTTCTTGTGTGCCACTTTAAACCTTGTATTTTAATGGCGTTTTCCCCTAATTAACTGTATAAATACTTTATATTTAATTGAAATTATATTCCCAGCAAGACTACTAAGTATTCAATACCTACGTCCTTTATTTCTGACTAAAAAATGTTGCTAAAAGAACGATAGCCATTCATTATTATATTTTTACTATAAAATCAAGATGTGGGCTACTTGAAGCCTTTCTACAGGGTAGGGTATAGTCTAATTAATAATTTAATATTCAATTACATTAATAATAATAAAATTACTTCATGTTCTAATATTAAATGCCATCCTGAACAGATGTTGGCTATTGTCAGTGTGACTTCAGGGTAGCCCATAGTCGGGCACTCTGTAAAGTTAATTAGGTATATAAATTGTTGGCTTAGTAGAAGCACATGTAAATCGTCGATTGGTTAACTATGTTGTTGGCAGTAAATGGAACTTGGAGGGAGTCGGGGCAATCAACTGCTGCAATGTTACCCCCTTCGTCCTTCACGTCAAGCAACAATTATCGGTTAGATGTTGAAAAGCCAGTGTAAATTGAGAGATTGTTTATTGGCGCGTTTGTAATGCGACCGAATGGAACATGTTGATGTTGCTGCTGACAGTTGTTGTTGCTATTGTTGTTGGTGCAGTTGATGACAGTGCGTCAAGAATTTTTGTTCTGAGTGCAGCGTGCCATGAGATTGTCAATCATCCCAAAGCAGTCCTCGCAGCAGCAGCACCTCCTTTTGCAAAGGGTTGCCTGCTTCTATGCATATATCCTATGCCTACATAGTCTCAAATGCAGCTAAGCGTGACGTTGACGAAGCGCATGCAACAGCTCAACTTGTTAGACGACATCGAATAGAAAGGTGGCTCGTTTGGAATGCGAGGGGAAGGCTGTGCGGCACTGTGGCTGATGACATGGCGGTTTGGCGTTGTTGCAGTTGCTGTTGTTCCTGGCAAATTTGTTGCTGACAATTTCGTGTTAGCGTTGCTCATGTTGTGGTTGCACATGCAGAGTGCATGTGCATCTATATGTGTGTGTGTGTTCTAGTCGATAAATTTTCAATTTTGCAACTTACACAACTTATGCCCCATGTGCATGTGTGTGTCTTGTCCTTAACGTTTCCGCACTTTAGCCGCACTTCAGCACAGCACACCATGGCGTATGATTGATGCCGTCAGCAGAGTCTCTGCCCGTCTGCACACACACACCCTGACAGCAGACAACTTATTATGTTGATTTAACAAATACAGAATCCTCGCTGGTTTACATACAGACAAGTGTGGCGTGTGAAAGAGATGGAGGAAGATAAACTGAGTTTCAGCTAAAAAGTGAATGCGAGGCTTTACGCTAAATTATACTCTTAACAAGCACGTGTGTTTATCATTAACGGAGTGTGTGTTTAAGTGTGCTGTGGGGTTTTCTGCTTTAATTATATTATTTACTCTTTTATTTCAGCTGTCTCAACATTGAAAAGCCGTACAGGATAAGCAAGGCAAGGCCAAATAACAGGTGGGTTAAAGTTGTTCAAGATTTCAATTAAAGTATGTAAAGAAAAGGCATGCAGCGAATCAGCCTTAATTGTATCAAACTCGAGATTCATTTCAGAGTTAAGCCAAGTGTTTATTTTTTAATTTTTGGGCCATATAAGCTTTGAAAATTTCATTTAAGAGTTATATCAAAACTGATGAAGTGTTTACAGCTTATTTGAACTGCAACAAGAGCCAAACAATTCAATTAGCACTGCGAATTTTACTTGGCAGCCACATAAAATGTTTTATGACTCACTCTTTGGCCTGCATTTCACTGGCGACATTCATTGCCTCCCTTTGCCTTCCTCCCACTCTCTTGAAATTCCCCAAAGTTTATTGAGGCAAAAATTGTTGGCATCAAAATAGAGAATGCACTATCTGTGCAGCAGCAGCAGCTTCAGAAGATATTGCATTATATACAATATATAGTATACGAAAAGTTGAAGCAGCCAAGTTTTGAGTGAAGTTCGTGAGAAGGATCTCTCAGGGAAACAAAAAGAACAAGAGGAATGTGATAGCTTTTTTCAGGAATGGCTTTGGCTTAGGAAAATCCACGCATATATATCTAACCCATTCCGATAGGAAATAATAGCTAATCATCATTTTGTTGTAAAAGGCATTAACTTAATTGTTAGAAAAATGTCTGCATTTTCAGACTTTTATCTTGAATGATGTCACAGTGCGCCAAGCAAATATCTAAAATTAAAATGAATATCTCTGAAGGCCGTATACTTTATATATATCATGAATGGTATCTTGCAGTCTTGACTTTTGAAAAGCTCATATTTATGCCTTCGGACCTTGGCCAAGAAACAAACATAAATTCTCTATAAAAAGGACAAGTGAAAAGGAATAAAAAAATCATCATCGTAGTCGCGTTTTTTCTTTAGGCTTTTCCATAAGTCGCCGCCATAAATAATCACATAAAACAACATCATACAAAACATGTTGGCATTGAATGCCACTCCTGTTCCTGCTGCTGCTTATATTCCTGCTTTACTAACAAAGGGAAACCCAAATGAGTATACATAAATACCTTTTTTTTGTGGAACAGGAAGCTTCCAAGCTGTACCCGCAATTTATGTAAAATTTAATGCTTTATAACGACATACGCACACAAACAGACACACACACATACTTTGAATACATATGCAAATCATATCACTCATATACGCCTACACGATGCGACTCAACTCGACGGTATGCAAAGCATTATCAAACATGAAACATGAAACACCAATGAAAATGTCAGGCAAGAAACAAACACAGCAACAAAGATAACAGTAAAGATAAGCAATTTCCCCGTTTCCAAATGTTTTCACCGTTAGGCGCCATCTCTACACATGTTTTGTGCACAAATTTTATTATGCACACAAAACTCACACACACATGCAAGCACAGGCGCACGGCCCACGCACACAGGCAAACACACACAAAATGCTCGCATATGTCACTGTGCAGGCATTTTATGCCGGAATTTGTTTAACACTGTATTACAAGAGTGCGTAACAAAATGGTACATTTCATTTCTAAGTCTGCCAAATTTTTCTATTTTATTTATACAAGTGAGGTTCATGTTCAGATCGATTAGCATAAGAGAGTATATAGGTACAGACGCTAAAAAACAAAATTTTAAATTCTAAATAAAATCATAATTGATGTCAGGTTTGTCTGGGAAGAATATGTGCATATTTAAATAAATGAACCAAATTTGTTTGCTTAAAGTATAATACAAATTAAAATAATAATTATAGTCATATATTGAAAATTTATATTTTAAACGGTAGAATGTGAGCCTTTTCAAGTAAGGGAGAGGTAAAGCAACTTACTTACGTACTTAGTTTGATATTCGTCTTGTCCATATAAATAAATACATTTTTTAGAAGTAAAAATAGTTTTTGAGTGACTTCTAACATTCTACTCTCATTTTTTGACTTTTTTGGTAAAGATTTTAATTATATTCCTTAGCGCTTTTAATGTAGCTCTAAACTTCGATTTAAATCCTAAGATTTCTGCCTTCTCCTGTACTGACAACTTGCTCTAATAAAAATTACTTAATTACTGACAAAATTAACTCGTTTCATAGTGGCTTGTTGCCTGGTGTAAGTGCGTTGGCATTAATATATGATTCAGAATAAACGCATTCATTATTTACAGGCAAGCAAAATAAGAAAACAAAATAAACCAGCAGCTGCTTGACACATAAACATCAAGTGCGCAACACGGCCTACACCAAAAAAAAAAAAATAAATAAATAAAAAAAAAAAGATATATAGATATATATAAAATTGGAGAAAAAAATATTTGACGTCTGTTCATCCAGAGACGCGTCGTGTGGCAACCCCCAATGAAGAGGGCGCCAACGTCGACAGCGGCAATTTAAAATTGCTGGCTTTTTAACTCGCATCCATTTACAGCAATTTTGCGTGTTACCCCCATGCCCCAATCGGGGGCCCTTTGACGTGTCAGATTGAAATTACATCAGGCACTTGGCGAATAGCAAATTGGCAGGAATGCTGGCAAGGATAACGCATTACATAAATAAGCAACAAGCCAAGAAAAAATGAAAAAAATATTGCAGACATGTTAAAGAAATCAAATTTAATGACTCAATAATTGAAATGCGCGCACGAGCATACAAAATTTGCCTTCAATCAGGCACGTTGCGTATACGCCGCGTTAACACAGCCATAGATTTCTGAGATTTCTAGCCGTAGCAGTCTATTAGGAGTGACCGTGTTGGCCACTCTAATTGACCAGTCGGCACTCTAGGTTCCCACAAAACTTGGCAACTTGAAGCGTCCTTTAGTCGCTGTGTGCTCTTATCTATTGTCGCCGCCGCGGCATGTTCGCCCACTTATTTCATGCATTTTGCACTGCAGCCACAAATCCGCGCGGACTTAAAAAGCTTTTTTCAACAAAAAGTAGTTTAATGCACATGGGTGATGCTGATGGAGGGGGGCTTATCTCAGCATTCTTTAGCAGCCACGATGCCGGGGCTTCCGAAGGGTGCTGCAGGCCGCAGCAGACCATGAAGCCACATAAACCCACTGAGGCAAACCAATCCAAAGTAACTGCAACGCATTCTCCTTCGTCTTTCAAGAAAACTTTCTGTGTGTTTTTTTTTTGTTGCAGCTGCTGCATTTTTTAAACGAACACGTTGTTGTTTTTGTTGAAACAATTGTTTGGCATATCGGCGAAAAATTAAGTTTACGCTCGTTGATTTTAAATGCATCTGATGGGCGGACAGCCTTAGATACGCTCAGCTTATTTAAGCAGCACAAAGCAAATTTCCAAGAAATTACCAGCATCAGCAGACACAGTAAAAAAGGATATTCCCATAAAGACAATTGTAGCAATTGACGGGGATTATAGCAGAGAATGGCAAGAATGGTATTTACTCAGAAGTGAACAATTGGGAGAAAAGCTGAATAAAAGTCGTGAATATTGAAACAATAGGGTTTGGAGAGTTCGCTTTGCATATAAAACACATTATTTAGGAATAAACTAGGTCTCACTTACATAAGTTAGATCCTTATTCTCAGCTTACAAATATTCGGGAAACCAAAATGTTCTGGCAAAAATGTTTTTTAAATTTACTAAATGTTGTTTTAATCAGTTTGGAATAGGAAAAACAAATTTTATGTGCTGTTTTTTTTATGTTACAATACAAAATATGGCATGTTCATAAATTGAAGTTAACAAAAATTGTATTTTATTTAATTTTAAGGCAAACTTGAGATAAGTTATTTGCTAATCAAGAAAATGTTTTATTTCTATATTTTATCAAAATTTATTTTCGACTTGAGCTTTTGGGGTTAAAACAAAAATATCTCAAATATTACTTATAAGTAATAAGTAACAAGTTGCAAAAGGCTTAAACAGTAAATTCAAAAGTTTTCGGCCATGTTCTTCCTTGAGCACTGTGTGTGTTGCTTAATTAAAGTTTAAGCCCACTTTTTGCACTTAGCTGCAACAAATTGTTAACAAACCAATAACAGAACTCCTACATTTCCTTCTATCTTTTGCCTGCCAAACAGCCGCAACTGCAAATCGTGGACTAAAACTATACTTATTTAGCAACATTTATCCCTCCGACCCAGCACCATTTCCACCTCACAGTAGTCTACTGCGTGTTTCCCAGCAGTTTCCCGAAAACCCTGCAGACAGACAAACACAGAAAAGTTTCGAAGCGACTGCGGCTGGCCCCAAGACGGCGCCACATCGTTGGTTGGCTTTAGTGCAAAACCAAGGAAACTGCTAAATATTTGAAAAGTTCTGCAGAGCTGAACTGAGGTTCCTGCAAAAATGTCAACTAGTGTAAAACTTGCGGTAAATTGCTCAGGGCGTGGTCGCAAAGCCAAATATTGCCAGGTACATGTAAAAGCGACAGCCAAATAAGTACACGCTTAAAACAAAAAATTGCTCATACGCCACGTTGTCAGCACACAAACGCTGTAGCTAAATTATTCATGAGCAGCTGGTGGCTTAGAAGCTTTTTAATATGAATAGCGGAATATCCGGGGAGGGTATAAAGATGATATAATCGTTGGCAACAATAATTGGGTGCATGCCTGGCTTTTCGGCAAACTGAGAGACGTATAATTAAATTCAATTATTTATGTCCCTGTCAGAGCCGGCGCTGATACCAAAATGCGAATCAACATTTGGGACATCAGGATTTACGAGCTGTCCACAAATGCTTAAAGCGGCTTACAGTTTGTTTGTTTGTTGACCAAATAATTGCGCCATTTTCTGGCCTGCCAACTGACTGTCACTTGTCTGTCCCCAGCAACCTCTGCCTAGCTGCCCAGCTGCCCATTTGCCAGTTGATTAGCATAATCAACCAGCAAAATTAGTCGAGCGCATTCACATACTCGTATGCAAAACAGTTATATACACACACACTCACACATATTCAAACGTATATCTAGCTGAAAATTCAGCTCTTCATATAAATTACAAACTCAATTTGCAGCACATGCCTCATCAGTCATATGCAAAGCAAATTGCTGAAATAATCTCAAATATGAAAAACTCATCAAAAAATAATAATAATAAACAGCACAAAATAATTGCACGTAAAGCCCAAATAAGCAAATAGATATATTTGTGTACATTTTATTATCATATCAAAACACACACGAACCGTTTTCAATTTGTGCCAATTTTCCTGCAAAGCTTTTTAGTCGTTGCCCACAAATAAATTGAAAAGAAAAAGAAGAAAACAACATGTGTATACACTATGCGAATCGGTTGTGCTTGTTTTTAGTACAAAATAAATATTTGAATTCACAATCTGATTTAAAGGACTCAAATTAAAAATAAATCCAAGAGACTAGTCAAAATAATGTAATTAAACCGATATGAAACTCATAAAAGTGGCACCAAATTTATATTTTTAATTCTTCTCTGCCGATGGCTTTTATATTTCTTTCAACTACAAAAATGTTTAATTATATTTAATTTTTCTAGCTTAAAGGTCTGGCAAATAATAATATAATAAAGCGTGTGCGCTCTTTGTAGTTATTCTTAGTTAGGGTGAATTCTGCATATTCATTTAAACAAATATTTGTACGTTTTAATTACAATTTTCGCTGGGCGCTTTTCCGCTTAATTTTCCCCGTATTTAAACTCAAATCGGCTGCTATTTGATTTGTGAATATTTTTGCGCAACTTATGGCACGTTTAATTTCAATTGGAAGCGCTTCAAACTAATGTCTATTTAAAATTCCTGCCATGCCTGAAAGGACATGCTCAGGTGAGTTGAGAGCCGACGAGATGTGGCAGTGCGGAGCAGCTGAGGCTGTGACAATGTCTGGCCGTCTAGACGTGCTTCTGAGCGTCGTCATGTGGCCCGATTGCCATTTTTTGGCCGACTTCAATAAATTTCGAGAGACACGTGAGGCCAAATGCGGTTGCCACAATTGTTGCCAGCGCTCGCCACATTTTGTACAAAATGTAATGGAATTCAATTAAGAGCGAAATGTATAAATTTTATTTTGGCTCGCGGTTTTCGTTTCGGCCGTTGACCACAAAAACAACCAGGGCAAAAAAAAAAAAAAGAAATGCCAAACGGAACCTGCAAGCCAACAACAAGAACAACAACAAGGCTGCCATTTTGGCTGGCTATTGTTTATTTGTTACGCACATTCAAGTGCTGCGAATGGAAGGCGTGGGCGTGTCTGTAAGCCATTGGAACGGGCAACGCAAACAATTTAATAATGGGAAGAAGTATGAAAATTAATACAAAAGGACGTAAACGGCAAGTGCGGCCGCCTTCTGCTTCACTCGCTTTATATGGGTTACATCAGGAGTGTGGAATGATGTTCAGCATGCTGATGAAGCAGATGATGATGATAATCATTATGTTGATGCAGAGAAAAACACAACTACGCTTAGCCTGCGGGTTAGGGAAACTCATGCGGCTCTTAAGTTTTTTTATTTTCTTAAAATTTCTGCAAAATTGTAACAACTGCGACCTGACATGTGCGCAGAGGTGAGGTGTATGGAGAACTTGTGTGAGACAAAGAAAACTTTGAAAGCCTTTAAAGCTTACACAAATATATTCTTAAAGATTTGTTTCATAAATACAAAAATATATTTAACAAAATATCAACTTAATCGAGATTACTTTTTAGTGATTGATTATTAAAATAATAAAATTTTTGCAAACGTTATTTATTTGTATAATTTGAATATATTTATTAAGTTTAATTTACAGCTTTATAGATAAATATTATTCAATTTTTACGTAATTAGGAAGAATGATTTTAAAAAGAAGTTGAATGAAAAGTATTATAATTATGATATTAAATTGTACTATGTATATTGATAAAATTCCTATATAAAACTTATGTACAAATATTGTGTATTTCTATTTGAAGTATGCAATTAAATTATCTTAAATCATTTAACACGGCTAAGACTTACTTAATCAAGTTTTGTAATCTCCGTTGTTGGTTCTTTACTTACAGCAACGCACAATCAGATCACAGCAAGGCGGTTTCAAGAAACATCCCAACGGATTCAACAGACATCTAACTACCTATATGTATTGTCCTATGTAGCTATCAAAATACGCAGAAAAAATACTTATTAAACTTATAGTAGAGCAGCACTAACGACCAGCAGAAGCTGTGAGCACAAAATATTTATTAAGCTGACCGCAAATAGCGCTTTATTAAGCATACGCTACGTTAGCCAGCAGCCGGGACAGAGAAGCGGACGGGCAAGCGCACATCAAATTAGTAATCAAGCATCACAAAAGCAACGCCGAGGGGCACGCTGTATACGGTTCACGGCGTAAGCCTAAGCTCACCCGTGGTCTGCTGCCTGGCAGCTCAATGCGGAGCATACGAAACTAATAAGACGACGACTTTATTTTTATTGAAATTATGATTAATGACAGGAATATTGCAAGACGGCGAAGAGGAATCAGCGCGAATTAAGGGCGAAAGCCCATGACTATGATGATGCTGACAATGATGGTCATCAAGTTAATGATAATGCTGCGGCCAGGGCGCGATTTCTGACGCGTATGTCAACCCATGTACAACACAGCCATGGAGCAGTCATCGCAGTTAACGATGAACTTAATCAAAGACAGTTTAGTGGGTGTCAATGCTGTTGCCGTTGTTGATTGCCAGCGTGTGAACAACTACAACTACAACAACAACAACAGAAATTAAACAAAACTATTGCTCATACGACGCGTTGTACAACGGAATAACTAATTTAAAAGCAAGCGAAAGTGAAAGCTCGAAAGAAAGTATTTCGATTTTATTTTTGAAAATTTGATGGCTTCGCCTGGGCAGCATTGCGCCGCAGCAGCTGCAGCCCGTAGAAGACGCCATCAGCAACCACAGCAAAGCCACAATATCAGCAACAACAGCAACAAACTGATATCCATAGCCACATTGACGCTGCTGATACTCTGCCTGAGCAGCTGCATCGCCTACGCAACCGCAGCAGCGGCAACAACCACGGAACAGCCAGCGACTCGGAGTAGCAGCAGCGGCAGCAGCACGGACATCGGTAACCTGGGCGAAGATTTCAACAGCAGCAGCGCCTTTTTGGGCGCTATTGCAGCTGCTGCTGCCGGCTCGGTGAACAGCAGCCCCATTGCCATTGTCAGCTATCAGGGAATCACGAGTAGCACACCAAATGGCAGCAGCAGCACTCTGGTGTCCATGTCTGACACGCCGCTGCTGCTAGATGATCTGGCCGCGGGTGAGGAGTTTGAGCTGCCGCCGCTGCAGTCGGTCATTGTGAGCATTGTCCTACTAATTGTTATACTGGGCACCGTGGTGGGCAATGTACTCGTCTGCATTGCCGTTTGCATGGTGCGCAAGCTGCGACGACCCTGCAATTATCTGCTCGTATCATTGGCGTTATCCGATCTCTGTGTGGCTCTGCTCGTCATGCCCATGGCCCTGCTCTATGAGGTGCTGGAGCGCTGGAGCTTTGGCACGCTGCTTTGCGACATTTGGGTATCGTTCGATGTGCTCTGCTGCACCGCCTCCATACTGAATCTGTGCGCTATCTCCGTGGATCGTTATCTGGCGATTACCAAGCCCCTCGAGTATGGTGTAAAGCGGACGCCACGTCGCATGATGCTCTGTGTGGGCATAGTTTGGCTGGCGGCCGCCTGCATCTCGTTGCCCCCATTGCTGATACTAGGAAACGAGCACGAGGATGAGGATGGCCAGCCCATATGCACGGTGTGCCAGAACTTTGCATATCAGATCTATGCCACGCTGGGCTCCTTCTACATACCCCTCTCCGTCATGCTCTTTGTGTACTATCAGATCTTCAGAGCCGCACGACGCATTGTGTTGGAAGAGAAGCGCGCCCAGACGCATCTGCAGCAGGCAATGAATGGCACCGGCTCACCGCAGACGGCCACAGCACCCGTATTGGGCCACACGGAGCTGGGCAGTGGCAATGGCACTGGTCATGGACACCGGCACAGCAGCGTGGGCAACACCTCGCTCACCTACTCCACCTGCGGCGGTTTGAGTACCAGTGGCGGCGGCGGCGGTGGGGGCGGCGGCATTGTGGGCATTCCTCATGGCCATCATGGTAGCGGCGGCGGCGTGAGCGGCTCCACTGGTCTGCTAGGGTCACCGCATCATAAGAAACTGCGCTTTCAGCTGGCCAAGGAGAAGAAAGCGTCCACGACATTGGGCATTATAATGTCCGCTTTTACAATCTGCTGGCTGCCATTCTTCATACTGGCGCTGATCCGACCGTTTGAGACGATGCATGTGCCAGCGTCGCTGTCCTCGCTCTTTCTCTGGCTGGGATATGCCAACTCGCTCCTGAATCCGATTATCTACGCTACTTTGAATCGTGATTTTCGCAAGCCCTTCCAGGAGATACTCTACTTCCGGTGCTCCAGCCTGAACACGATGATGCGAGAGAATTACTATCAAGATCAGTATGGTGAGCCGCCCTCACAGCGGGTCATGCTAGGCGATGAGCGGCATGGAGCGCGCGAGAGCTTCCTGTGAAGTCAATGGATCCCTGTATGCTTGGCTCCTTAAATTTATATATATGTTTATGCATATGTGTTGTTCTCTATACGGATAGGCCAAAACTAACTAGTGTCTACTGCTTGGCTCCCCCTTCCACACAAATACACACACACACAAACACACACACACACACACACAGACACACACACACACACACACAGAAACACACCCATTCATATATACTATGTATGAGTGTAACTGTTTACCTATGAGTATTTTTTGTATGTAGTAGTGTTGCATAACGCAAACCCCTAAGTACGATATATGATACACGATAGATGATAAATGCTGTAGATGACTCCTCTAAATGTAACTGATCGTTGTAATTTTTAAATGTAACGCTAAGCAATTAAGTGGGCTGAAAGCAACAACCACACACCACATACACCCACCCAACCACTCACAACCAAAGCAACAATTGCACGCGCACACATAACAGAGCTGTAAATCTATCGATGTTAGCGGTATCTGCTTCTAGAGTTCTCACACTGAAAAACAAAATTATAAATCATAAAAGTATTTGATAATGTCTTGGGCATTGCTTGATAAGCCTATCGATTATAATCGAAGCCATCGATAGTTTTGCAGCGGAAAGACACATAAACACTCACATAACAAGACGGTTGTACCACTGTTAACCCAGAACAGGTTTTCACACGGTTCCTTTTTATGTTGTTATTTCCAAACTGAAAAGACGATTACAATCAAAATCGATATCGAATCTATTGAGCCCACAGCGAGCGTAGTTTATTTGCGATACTCAAAACTGAGCCAAAAATTAAATTATATTAAACACACTTAAGATATTGTATCAGCTATTTAATATTAAACATTCAACACGAGTTATATAACAATATATTCCAATCGTCAATATACCATATCGTCAAGCATGACAAAATGTGGTCTATTAACTGTCGAACTGTAAATAGGAAAGCGCTGTACCAAAGAGTAAAAAATATACATGTATATGTATTTGCATATATGTGTGCTACTCCCAACTGTCTCATAACGTATATTTGTTATGCTCGTATAGCTAAAGCTCAATACTAAATCATATATAAGTGTATGTATTTATTAAATACTTTCTGCATTAATTTTTTATGGTATTAATTTTGTTTGTTTTTTTTTTTTTGTGTATTTGTATAAAAGTCACGCCTCTCTGTGATACCAACATTAAGCATTAACTTTTATGTTTAGATCAACTGCATTATAATATTAAATACTTATAATACTAACTAATAACTGCTAGTTTATACGAGTACGACCTACACTTATAGATACTATATGCTATATATATATATATATATATATATATATATATACAAATATCTAGTCTGGTTAAGTCTTTTCGGTGTGCGTGTTTTTATTGTACGTATGTCTACGTTAAGCATATGATATTCCAACAAAAATTGATTTACATATGTGTAATGTATGTGTAATTTAATGTTGATGCAATGGAGGATTAGAAAAATACAAAATTATCAAAAAAACAACACAAACACACACACACACACACACACATCCTAAATACAATGAAAAGAGCATAAGAAACTAAGCGCATCTAATGCTATGCAACATAGAACTAAAGTTCAGTAAACAATTGAGAAAAAAAGTTTAAAAATAAATAATAAAACTATATGAAACTCTTTCGAGTAAAGCTTACAAAACTGTTACACTGCATTTGAATTTTGTTTTCCACAGCTGCAACTGCAAAATATACACAAAATAAAAAGCAAAATAAATACATAAAAAGTGAGAAAAATTAAATCATCAAATTAAAGGCAACCACATAAATGTAATTCCAACAGATTTTGTTATTTATTTATTTTGGCTTGTGCAACAAATTGGATGCATATAATTTATAACTTTTCTAAACTTTTCCAACTTGCATGCAAATTATGCATTAGCGGGAAATTTATGTAGTTGTATTACAAGCTAACAGAATATTCCGGAGAATATTCAAAGTTAGTTCGACGAACCAATTAACCCTAATTTAGTAAACTTTGCTGGTATTTAGCAACTTATCTACCTATCCAAAATAGGTGAAGGCTATCAAAAAAGCCGCAAACCAAATAGAAGGAGCTCAAACTTTTTTCATTTTTTTAACAAGAAAATTTTTATGAGTCACGTATGTTATTTTGACTGTGGAAATAATCTCTTATAATACCAAAAACTACAATTTTGCAATTTTTGAGCTGTCAATTCTTACCTGGTTTACGGGCTAAGAAGTGGAACACTAGTTTTCAACTTGAATGCCAAGGTTAACTGACAAATTAATACAATTTTGAGATATTAAATGGAAATTAGAAATTACAGAAAGGCTAGTTTTGCAAAAGCAAAGTTAAGTACGTGTCCAAATTCTTTTATTAAATTAAAATATTATCTATATTGCAAACCAAATCCGAAAGATAAAAAATGTCCACTGTCGAAGATTAAAGGGTATTAAGAAACTGAAGTAAGCAGTCATTATGCAATCTTTGATAGATGAGTTATCTAGGTGGCCCACCGCAAACCAGACTTAAGACCCTGGCTTGTCTAGGGATGTAAGAATATCTTGGCCGACGATTATATTTTTCAGTTCGATTTTAAATTGATTTGCTATAGACCTATGTATATTAGTAATTCGATTTTAATTTAACATAGATTGATCAGATTTCTTAAAAAAAATATATATGTTCTTTAAATAAGCTCTATTTATGGGCTAATACATGCCATATTATTTAAATTATTATTGATGATTTTTGTATGATTTATGAAATATCTTTATGGTTTTGGAAAATTTCCGCCTAGCTGTAAGTTATGTACTACCTACAGCAAATTGAAAAGATTTTTAATTTTTAAGGGAGATCTCAAGACCGATAAAATTATGTAATTTTGTTGTTGTTTTTTCTTTTTAATTATTTTATTCAATATCTTTGACAAACAATGTAGCACATATTAAGCGCTTTCGATTTATTTTATTTATCATTAATTATAATATTTTATATTATTATTTTCCGAAACCCAGACTTAACGGGAACCTTCATCATATAAGGTAACTACAGTGAAAATGTCAATTTTCTAGCTCTTACGGGTTGGGCTGTGCGTTGATCACCAATCAGTCAGTCAGTCAGTCAGTTAGTCGGGACAAACAGTTGTAAATATAGACATTCTTGTATATTTTAGTTATTTTGTAAAGAATCGTCCAGGTGTATTGTCTATAACATGACAGCTGTGGTATACACATATATGCTTTATCAAATAGACAAAGTTTAAGTGTGGACTTTTCTCTTCCTCAACATGAATGTGTATATAAATAATGATATCAGAAAGACATTTTTTCATGCATTCAACATCTTCAGACCAAATTGAAATACCCTTATCTACAGTATGACATTGCACAAGCTGAATGCAACATTTTATGCTAAATGCTAAAAAATGTGGAATGCAGATTACGTACTGCAGCAGCTGCCATGTGTCAGGAACAGTGCTGCAAAATGTCAACTAAATGCACAGCTTAGCGGGCTGGAAGGTCTAACAAAAAATGGGAAATATATATATATATGTATATATACCATATACATCTATATATTTATGCAGTGCTTATTTGTTAGTCAGGCTGACAAGTTGAGCAAACGTGTGAAATGCGCGGAAACGGAAGTAAAACCAAGCAAAACATGGTGAAAAATATCAAACAGAAAATGACAAAAAGCATGAAAACAACAACAAACGGCAGCTGGGAGGGTCATGCAAATACATGTACCTACGTTTTTGTGTGTATTAAAGACTGTGTCCGTGCAAAATTTGAGACATAGTTTTAGTTAGATAAAAACCAAAGCAGCAGCAGAAGGACCTACAACTTGGCTGGCCATCGAGTGAATGCGTGCGAATGTGTGTGTGCTTGTGTGTGTTAGGGGCGTGCATTACGCCGTAGGTGGAGCCGCACTCTAAAAGGGTATGACAATGACAAAGTGATCTTCCGGCGCCAACGACTAGCTGCCGACTGTTGTTGCTGCTGGTTGCTGATAAATGATGATTTTACGCCCGCTCGCTGCCCAGCCCCAGCCGTGTTACAATGCCACTTTATGAGCTATGCCGGCTGCCAGACCGAATGGCGGCGATGCCAAGGACAAGCAGCGCGGCGCATCGCAACCCGCACCAGCATCAGCCTCATCATTCCATGGCGTATGTGTGTTATTTTTGCTCTGTTCCCCGTTTTTGGCCAACTTCACCCTGCAGCTAAGCGGATTTTATATTCAAATAGCAGTGCGCGGGGCTATTCACAAAAAAAAAGAAAAAGCGATGAAAAAAATGAGCTGACGATTGCAGCGAAATTACCGTTGCTGCTGTTTCTATCGTATCGTATCGTAAGCAGTAAAGTCTGCAGTTTTATGAGCACTTGAGAGATTTTTTTTTATTATTGCGCTTCTTTTTTTTTTGACACTAATGCGACGTTTATGAAACATTCGCAGCAGCGATTCATTGTCAAATGATTGCAAAAAGAACGAGAGGAAGAGGGAGAAAGCGAGTGAGAGAAATGAAAAACAGTTTGGCAATTTGGAAAAATACGCTTATGAAAATGTCTGCAATTGTCAGCGTTCCCCAAGGCGGACACAAAGTGCTAACAACTATTGAACCATAAATCAGTAGAAACGTTCAGAAATGTTTGGAATATAAAAAATACACACACTCACACACAAGCTACGGGTGTAGGCAAACTGCCAGAGCACTCAAGCAAAATAATAAAAAAATAAGAAAAAGAATACAAGAGACACATAAGAATGAAGCAGTCAATATAGGTCGATAAAGATATACCCTGGCTTAAAAGTAGGATTTTTCTTTAGTCACTCATTTAAATGGTGAAGTTTTTAGAAGATATTTCCATAGGAAATTAAGCAATTTTCTTACAAATGCGTAATTAGTTTAATTTATTGTTTTATTAAGCGCAGCTTAGCTCAACCTTTTAAGTTCATGTTTAAGCAATATTATATAAAATTAACTTATGCTAGCTCAGACAGTAGATGAGCTCATGCAGCCTAATGTGGGCACCAGCCTAATAGTTAATAGACACTGAAACACTTCCTTCTACCCACTAACGCTTTTTATGGACTTAGGGTATATAAGGTCACGTAACAAACGCCCAATTGAGCTAAATGTTGGACAGTTTCATTCAAGTTGTAGTCTTTTCGAAGGTCATGTGTGCCAAATTGGTTAGCAACAGAACAGGGGGGTCATGAAAGTGACTGATAATATATTCGATAATCGATAGTGTGCTGCAACTGCCAACTGTGTTAAATTATTTCGAACAAATTGGCAGCGCTTTGAAGTAAAATGACCTAAAACGAGATGAGCTCGAATTTCAGCATTAAAGCTGGCACCACTTCCGCCCTCCACCCAATCCCACAATTCCCACAATATATATTTGGGGTCAAAGCTCTCACGTTTCATCTTAAATTCAATAAATATGAGAACAGCAATTTACTTAGGTCAACTGCCATTTGGTAATATAGATATAAGTATAAATATATATATATATATATATATATATATATATATATATATTATAACTCAGTGAAGAAAATAGGTATTATCTTTATGGGTATGAAATTTAATCAATTATTATTTTTATTTTTCAGGACATTTGATAGGTTATTACAGTAAGCCTGCTGTAATTGGTAGTTTATCTTAAATAAAAAGGATCTGTACCATATTATACTGTAGCTATTGCAAAGCTCATTTTGAATCTTATTTTATTCAACTTAAGTAAAACATTAAATTATTGCTATACTCTACAATTATTCCCCCGTTTTGTCGGCTGCTCTTTAATATACTACAGTATTTGTAGCTAAGAGCTGTTCATAATTACAAGCTCTAGTCCAATTAGTCGAGCTGGGTAGACTTTAATATTAGTAACAGAAACATGCTAGCACACAAATACACTCACATACACACGCACACGCACATTAAAATATATTCAAAAACAAATTATGTAAAATATTTGAAGTGCCGAAAACTTTATTTCAACAGCGTCTGAAATCTGTGGTAGCTACCTGCCACAACCCGCTCGCCGCGCGCCTGTCAAAATATTTCATTTAATGCGCTGTCAACCCACGGGGCTTGCGTCACCCCAAAGTGAAGAGGAATAAAAAAAAAAACAGTGAAATATCTGAGAATTTGTACCAAATTAAGTTGATTAAATGGACTTAGCAGCGCGATTACACGCAAGCCTGCATGAGAGCAGCCTAAAGAAGCGAAGCGCTGGGTGAGCGGGCTGTGAAACGCTATGCGTGCTGTCTGGGCCTGTGAGTATTCTTTTCATGGACAAAATCCCAACAGCACAACAACAGAGAGACAGGAGAAAAAAGAAGGAAAAATGGAAAGAAAATAACATATTTTTCATTTCATTCCCTTCATATCGCTCTAGCCATTGGCAGGCGGACGGCCAAGTGAGCAACGAGCCGAAACTTTGACCATTGAAATCTCTGTCCCATGGGAGCGCTGGGCCTTAGAGCCATTAAATGGCGCATGATTAACGCTTTGCTCTACAAGACAATTGATAAAGAATAGAACAGCAGCTGCCTGCCCAACGAAGAAGAAGCAGAGGAAGACACTTTAATCCGCCGGCTCAGCCGGGAGTCGAAAACAAAAGTCAATGCAGCTCTCAAAGTGCTTGACTAAAAGACAAACCAACTTTCTAATGAAGCTTGTAACAGATAGCGAGATTAATGTTTGCTCGTAAATCTATATGAACTACAATCTGTTATACCAGAAAAACAAAATTTTTATAGCTACAACTATATCAATATATACATATATATACATATAAAAAGCTGTTTGTACTGACTGCTCGGCTGATTAATGGACAACATGAGTTAGAAAGCTCAATTTTGTACAGTATTAACCCCCTATGACGTAAGTGAACAATATTGGATATTTTAAGGAAAATCAATGTGTAGCTTGGCCCATTTTCGCTCGATCGGCTGCGGTCTTAGCTTCAGAGATCTTTTTGAAAATTTATTGAATACGTGTTTCAAAGTTTTCACAGCAAGCTAGCAGGAATCCAAGAATTCGACTTATTTCTTTAAAAGCTTTAAGAATAAACATTATTGAATAAATGTTGAACTGTTTGAAAGGCATGTCAATGCAACTATGCAAGAACTGGATTGATAGTAATAATTCTGAAAACGTGGAATCATAGGGTATATACAAATATATATAATTCCTAGCCTCTTTGCAGCATGTCCGTTAGTGTAATAAAACTATTTTAAAAATAGTGTTAGGGTGTTTTAAATTCCTCTATATAAAAGCTGCGCCTTCTCTTTCACTTGACAATTAAGCGGTGACGGAAACGGAAACTCTCGAGCAGCCATGGAAAAAGAGCATTTAATGCAGCGTTTACATTGTTTTTGCGCCCGCGTTGTTGCTTTTTCCCGTTGTTCATTTTGTTGGTGGCGGCTTTGGCATTGTTTTTAGCCAGCTCACAAAATATGCTGCGGCTTTCGTTCTGCCTCTCACTCTCTATAGTTTTTTCTTTGTGCTGCTGCAAGCGTGCAGAATGATTAATGTGGCCCGGCACAAAACAGAGGCATTAATGGGCGGTCAGTGGAATGCGCTCCAGTCGGGCAGCTGCCATTCCAGCTACATTTTTTACGTGCTGACTTTGCGCTGGACCGCGAGGACTTCAAAAACTCTAGCAAATTGCGGCACTTAGCGTGTACGCCCTAAAAATGTATGAGATGCCTGCACGTTCAGTGCAACAATCAGCGAAACGGAGACACAAGAATTAATACAAGCAGAGAGAGGGGAGTGGAGAGTGGAGAGAGGAGAGAGTGTACAACACGGCGTATGATTAATCTGTTGTATTACACAATCTAATGGGCAGCTCGTGCCGCACTTGAAGTGAGCTGTCAGTGACGCAGCTCAAGCTGAAGCCGAGGCAACTTGGCCGACTTAATTTAAAGGCTACCAGCTCCAGTTGCTGGCTTAAATCTTTATTAATATGCATGGAGCAATAGCTCGTCCTATTCGTCAGCGAGCACCATGAAAAATGGTGCCATTAGGGCCAGCAAATTTGCTGCCTTGTAGCAGCAGCAGCAGCAACAACGGCAACTGCATTGATTTTGCAGCACGTGGCTGCGGCTGCGGCTGCGTCTGCGAACACAAATTTACCCCAACCACATTCCATTTATGTTAATGATTTGGGCATTGCGAACCGCATTAGAATTTCGTGTTGCCAGCAAATTGAGGCGCACTCCGTGAATGAGCAACCATAAATTGCGCCCTGATTGACACGACTCGATTTGGTTGCCCCGAAATGAGCTTGAATGTTATGATAAATGAATGCGCAAGTCTGAAATTTGCCAGTGAAATTATAAAATTATGCGCAGTTTGCAAGCCGTGTGCTTATTAGGCGTGAAGATATCTATGACCCTATAAGACATATTTATTTTGAATCAGCCTCAATGAGTGTTTAATCTCAGAGTTCTAAAATTCATTAGTTTCTGGAAGTTTATAGTGAGCAGATCAATTTATCATCTATTCAAATATTAATATTATCCCCGTTTTCCAAATTCGTAAGCAACAGACTAAAACCGCATTTTGATTTGATTTTTGATTGATTATACTCTAAATTCAAAATTCCCTTTTTTTGATTGTATTGGCAGACAATAGGAAATCAGAAATATTTATATAAAAAAAAAACTTCCCAACACTGTCACCAGAAAAACGAAATGTTTAAGTAAGTCTGTTGAGCATTTATTAGGCTGGCCTCGGACGTTACCACACAGCATGGATTTGCGTTATAATGTGGGCCGAGTGCAGACCGCATTTACACGCGAATCACGGCACCATCATCAACACAACCACCATCAGGGGCCAGGAAGCCCGGGATCTGGATCAGCAGCAGAAGCAGGACATGCCGAAACGGCGGAAACACGGAACGCCCAAGGATGTGGACATGGGGGACACGGCGGCTCGATGATCTTCCATTGTAGCGACAGGGAGACGATACTTTTCAAGTTCTGGACCACAGATTCCACGACATCGATTGTGCTCTCCTGCCTGGTCGTCTTTATTATGGCCATTCTATACGAGGCGCTGAAATGCTATCGGGAATGGCTGAAAAAGTGCAACAAGAAGCGTCTGGAGGGCGGTGAAAATCGTCCACGCTCAATATTGACACAATTAAGCAGCATACCTTCGACACCCATTTCCGAGGCAGCTTTATCAGTGGCCGAGCAGTTTCCACCTCCTCTGCCGGTCGCAGCGCCAACGGCACCGGAAGCTCCGCGTGCCGGCCCTGCAGCGCCCTGGCTATCACCCATGCATTGGTATCAAACGTTGTTGCATATGATCCAGGTGACCATTTCGTTTCTGCTGATGCTCATCTTTATGACCTTCAACGTCTGGCTCTGCATAGCCGTTGTCCTCGGCGCCGGTGTCGGCTATTATATATTTTTCGCGCGTAGCGAGAATGTTTCCGATCACTGCAATTAAGCTAACACTCTGTTCACCTTTCCCGGGCTCCCCTGTGCCCCTCTTTGTGTTGTCTGTGCATTGTGCTAATGTATTTTTCTAATTAAACCTAGTTATAAAAATATCAGAACAAAAGTGGCTGCCAGCCGCCCAGCCTAATTGTTCATTTTTATGGCTAATAAAACAATGACTGCATCTACCAAAAGACAAACACAACAGTAAAAATAACATCTGCAAATTAGACAAAAAGTTGCCCTAGCGGCCAAACGGGCGTATACGCAATCTAAGGTAAATAGAAGGACGCGGCACTGAACGACACCGGCCACTTTCTGTTATCCTGCTAATTACATAAGAGCTCGAGCAGCATCTGTTTCTCTTCTCTGGCACTGACAGTGTATAGGCGAATTCGTTCACTTTATAAGAGCATTATCTTTGTTTTTGTGCGGTGTATCTGTACCTTTATGGCCGTTTTACGAGCACGCCCACATATATACATATACATATATATTGTGTATATATATTTGCTTGCTCTGGTAAGTAGATCTGTTTGTGTCTGGTGTTTTCATAATGCTGCAATTATGAGGGTGATAAACCCTTGGCCTGGTTTACCTGCGCGCTTTCACTGGCCATTTATCGGCGTTCACCAACATTCAATTATTATTTTAATAAGCTGGCTTTATGCCAGTTGCCAAGCGGATAACGCAATTTGGCTTTAATACGCCATGCTGCACATGAAAGCATCATCGAGTGCAATCTCCGCAACAATCGCAGTCGGAACGCAACTCAAACTGAGCCAAGCCGAATTCAGCTTTAATTATTTAAACACATGTGTGCGGAGACTCGTATTTATATGACGGCGTGTGTGTGCTTGCAGGCCGTAAAACTTGACCCATGCAGCTGGCCGTGCAGTGCCCAGAGCCAAAACGCAAGCGGAAATGCGTTCATGCATAGCAATTTGACTCGTCATCGAGGACGGCTGACGGGCATTGTCCTTAGCGAGCCAGACTAATGAGCCCGCATGTACGCATACAGCTCTCTAAGACGATTATGAACCATTGCGATAATGAATTATGACTGTTTAATGAATGCGAAACATGACTGTTTTGGGCGAGCCCAGTTAACTGTATCCGCAGGCTGAGCTTCTTATTTAATTATGTTCTGTTTAAGGATGGAAACGCTTTTCCTAACATGAGTATGGCCTAAATTGCATGCATATTCAGTAGTGCTCCTTTTAATGTTAAACTTTTTAACAAAAAAATGACATTCTATCTCGCTCGTTTTGAAATCTCTCGGATGAGTAATAAGGACCCCATCTTCGATCCCATAAAGTATATATATTCTTAATCAGCACCAATAGCCGAGTCGATCTAGCCATGTCCGTTTGTCTGTCTGTCCGTCTGTCCGTATGTATGAACGCAAGGATCTCAGAACCTATTAGAGCTAGAGACTTGAAATTTAGTTTTGTTTGTTTCCGATAATCGATAACTGACTCCGTTTCCAAGCAATCGATAAAAATCGATATCGATATCCTGTTTTTTGGGCAATTTTGGTAAATAATAAGAGCTAGAGTCACCAAACTTGACATATAGCTTCTAAAATAGAATATATATATGTATTTGAGGTTGGAAGAAAAGGGTTCAGGGTATCCCCCAGTCGTGAGTTCCCGACTAGAACCTCTTACTTGTTAAATATGTATAAATAAGATAGTAACTTAAAACGTGCACGGGCGGAAAATAAATAGACAATTAATGTCTAAAATTGAAAGTAATAATATCCAGCTGTGAGGAATATATAACTAATTATTCGTGTAGCACATTGAGAATTCGTAAGTTATTAAGGAACGCATTTTCTCATAGGCGTTAAGGAAAGATGAAGCGAAAAATGGGCAGCTAGCAGCGTGAATGTATGTTTTTGTGCATGCATGTATAGAATGAAGGATACTCCCTAGTAAAGAAAATATTAGTATCCGAAAAGCTTTGGGCCGAGTTGGAATCTTGGTTAAGTTAAATTATACAGTGGTCTATGGCATTTATATAGTACCATCCAAATACTACGTAGTCCACCTTAAAATGTATATTCATCTGTCATCAATTTATTTTGAGTTTTATTTGGGTTTAAATACAATAACAAATTGTTTTAATTTGGATTTTTATTAATCTTCGCCCCTTGGCATTTTACTTCTGCGCCGTTTAATAATTGGCGTGGTATTACAGAACTGCACATCGTTTAAGTGGGCGGGCATGTATGCGTAATATGTGGCACTGGTTTGTGTACTTTGGTGAGCATCCATGGCCGCATGAAACACTCTGCCCATCTCTAAGAAGGATACCACAAAATGTTTTGTATATTGGTCCCAAAATTTTTTCATATTTGGACGATTCGCATTGTGGGCCTCAAAGCCCCCGGCTGTAACCTTGGATTTCAATGGCTCTCGACTTGGAGTCCGCACAATGCCATGGGCCAAGATAGCTACTAGATTATCCATGAGGTGTTTGGCCTCATTGAAGTTACGCTTGCGGTCCGCTTGGGTGTAACGTTTACCATAGCGTGCGCAGATCCATTCGAGAAGCATCGGTACGCAATGCACATCCGGCAAGGTAGGCAGTACGAAGCGTCGATCCTGGGCCACGCGCTGCAGCCCTATGCGCAGCATATCCTTCATGAGCACCAGATCATCCGCATCGAAGAACTCTTGACCAAAGTTAATGCGCTCTCCCGGCTCATTGACTTCTGCTTCTGCCTGCGACATCGCGTATATGTCCTGAAATAGGTCGGTGCCCTCCTTGAAGATGCGCTTGGCTGTGCGATTCACAAGAGTATTTATTGAGCCACACTTACGACCAGTTAACACCGCATTCAGGTAGTTCGCATCATTGTCCAGAGCTTTGATGAACTCTACCTTCAGTCGCAATTCCTGGTCGTCCAGCAGTCGGTCCCGGTAGGGTGCAAAGAGCTTCTGATAGTCGAACCTGTAGGGCCGAGCATCCGGGCCCAGCTCAAAGTAATTGCTCTGACTGGTACACTGACATGGAGAAGGCTCCTGGGTCTGAGCCTTGTCCTCCTCCATGTTAGTGTCACCCAGTTGCAGGCTGGGTCGTTCGCTCTGTCTAGGATCATGCTTCTCCGGCAATCTTGCATCTCCATCGTAAACTCGAAGAATTGGCTCATTCTTATGCTTCTTAAATCCAACTGCCTTCGGGCTGTGGTTTCGGCAGGTGTGCGGCAAGATTATACGGCTGTCGGATATATTGAAACCCACAGTATCACCACGCCCACAGGAGGTATCATCCATCCAATCGGCTTCGTTCTTGCCAAGGTATATGAAGCCTGGATCATTCGGATCTTCAATTAGCCTTTTCCTATTCGACCCACCGCGCGCTTTCATGGCCATTTCATGGAACTGCGCCCGATACCGTTCCGTCATGCGATCCAGCTCGTCCAGTGTTCGCTGTCGATTGAGCTCTCGCTGACGGTGGCCAATATTTAGGAATTGTTCGTAACGCTGCTTTTTAATCCTCTCCAGATTTAAGTGCAGCGAGTGCTCCACTTCCCCGATCAGCTTGTGGTGCGAGCTGATGGGTTCCAACTGGCTCGGACCCGCCTGGGACGAGGGCAGGTGGGACAGAATCTGGTCAATTTCGTTATGAAGCACAGACCTAGCAATGCGTTCGACATCGCTGTGGTACACGTCACCGAACCAACGGGACGTGACGGTGTTATGTACCAAATCCGGTTGCACAGTGGGAAACCTAGCCGGTCGTTTCGATGGATAGGATACCAAGCGCTGCTGGCGGGGATTGGGCAACACCGGCTGCTGAAAATAGGGTAACTTGTGGACTGATTTTGGCTGCTGTCGCTGCGGCAACAGCTCCTTAGACTGTTTCTTCATGTACTTAATCCTCTGACGACGGTCCACGGCCTGGGCACGTTTCTGTCGCACTTCCGTTGAGTCATGCGGCAGCGGCAGCACACGGTCCAGCTCGTGAAGCGTCGGAAATAGATCTAGCCAAAATATGGCGGACATAATGATTTGCTCGTTGAACTGATATATGTCCTTTTTATTCTTCGACTTGTAGAACATTTCCATGAGGAACCATAGAAAGGCCACATCGTTGCCCCGGCTCATCTTCAAGAGTAGACGCAAGCCCCTCCTAGACGGCCGCGGACTCACGCCCAAGTGGCACAGCTGATGATGTGCCCGATGGGCGCTACCCTGCAAAATATCGTCGGCCAAGGCGCGCTTCAACCCGTGTGCAGCAGCCATCTGGTTATCGGAGAGTCCACGATACCAGAACGGCTGCAGGCTTATTTTCATAGCGTTTTCTCCGATGCGATCGCGGATAAGTCGATGTATGTGCAGCACTTGCTGCATAGTTTGCGGATCATCTGTTAACTCCATTTCGCTTAGATGCCAATTCAATATTACTCAACTGTTAAACCTTTAAAGGAATCTAATTCAAAACACAGAAATTTAAAGTGCTGTCACAATTGATCAAAATGAAATAACAAACTGTATACGGACCAGGTCGGATCTTATTGGCAATGGCCTGCAGCAGGGTAGATATCGCCGCAAGATAGAAGAGCACTTCCAAAGAAGAGCACTAAATCAGGTATGTGTTACGTGTTAAGAATATATTTAAGATTTCCATTTCTATTTCAATATATTCATGACTAGATATGTCTAGGATTTCGTATAGAGTTATGCCAGGAAAAATTTAGACAAGAATTGTCTACCTTTTAAATTTAAGACTTAATTAGGAATAACTATTATATTTGAAAAGAGAAATATCAAATAGTTGGTAGAAGATGAAATAACCTTAAATATAGCAAACCGGAGTTAATAGAAATATGAGTCCAATATAATTTATATTCTTCTTCAAAGTGTGCTTTATCTTATGTATAAGCACATATTTAAGGCTCTTTAAACCAGACCTTTCCTCACAAGAGCTTAATATCTTTCAATTGGTCTTTGTGCCATATTCGCAAACGTTTTTCCAACACCATTATTTATATTTTCAGTTAAGAAAATGGAAATAAAGATACCCACAAGAAAGGTAAAAGTTGCTATCGAACCCAAGTCAAAGTGAGGCCCAGCCAAAAAATATTTTTAGACTCGCTTTTAATGGGCCTCTGTTTCTTGTGTGTGCGCGCGTGTGTGTGAGTGTCTCTGCTTAGTGTTTGTGACAATTTACTGGTCCTTTGCAGCCCGCAGAAGTACATCATTAATTTATTAGCGAACCAAATAGGCGACAACAATCAGGACTCAGACTCAGCAATTTGTTTGCAGGACACGCGCAAGACACACGTGTCGCCTCCGATGTGTATGTGCGTATGTGTGTGAGTGTACAGCTTTGTTTTGTCAGGAACTGCCTGCGGTTATTTCTCGGCTGCTTGAGATTTGGTGCGTTGCTTTTAGATCCAGAGCGTGAGTTTACAATTAACTGGGCTTAAAACGAAGCCCAATAGCTGGCCAATAATTTATGACTTTTTATATTCTGCTGTCAATTAAATGCTTTGGAAAATGACATTCGCATTCGCAGATATCACGAGGAGCCTCATCAGGCGGCCCGAATGATTTATGCACGGCGTGGCTGACAGTTTTTAGACAACATTCATACATATCTGCGTATAGCCCGGCTCCACCCGCATCCTATTCTGTTCTCCTGTTGTCTGTGTGTGAAGTGCTTTTGCTAGTTTCCTTTTTCCTGTCACTTTCTGCCTACGTACGACACGTGGCCAACGCCTAAAGAGCTGCTTATGTTAATGACCCGAGCCCAAACCCGTACCCCAACTCCAATCCGCATCTCCATCCAAATCCGGACCCGGCTTATAGCTCACACTCTACTAATGGGACAATTGGCATGTGTTTCTGCCCATTTTCATGTGTTTTGCCTTTGCCGGTGACGCGGTGCCGGGTGTGAGATCTTAATAATAGATACGCCCGCTCGCATTGTCAGGTAAACTTTATCGCAGTCAACATATATTAAGGAAATTCAAGTGGAACACAGCCTTTTCTGCTTGGCACGCTTCAGGCATGTTTAATTTTTTGTGCTTCGTCCCCTAAAGTTTTTGCAGCTTTTCTGTATGATGTGTGGCCAGGAGCGCCAGTTCAGTTTTACTGCAGTTTTTACATCCTTTTATCGGTTATTAATGTCATGCCATAAAAATAAGGAAAAAATAAAAACAAATCAACCTGTTTTTGTTTGTCGAACTTCGGTTGACGATAAAAACAAAGAATCCAGCTTATGGATACGCAAATACACTAACGAACTATGCTCACAGATGGCGTAAGTATTAATTATATACTATATATTTTATCTTTTAGTTTGTTGATAAAGTCGGCCTATTAATGCTAAGCGTATAGGAAATATAGAATGAGTATTTATTCATTACCAAATATATTTTTGTTTTACTGCTAGGACAATCTCAAAAAAGTTCTGATAAATATTTTTAAATTTTGAATAGCAGAATCCAACAGAAATAATTAAATAATTATTATGTTTTTTTTTTATTGTGGATAAAATTACTCTCATACTTATATCTAGACGTGTGCATTTGAACAATGAGTATTTATTAAATACCAAATGTATATTTTTTTACTACAATGGCAATCCTCAATGACACTGAAAGTGCTGCAAACTTGTTTTACATTTTGAAAGCAGCGCTTTGATAATTTGTCTAAAAAATTCTTATATAATAAAAATTTGTTCCTAGCATAATCGAATCTGAAGATTGAGCAATCTTATGCTCAGTTTTGAAATTATATTCCGATTTGAAAATCTTAGTATAGAATGTGAAAACAATAATCTAATCTAATATTATTTAGTTAGTATGAAGATCATTTTTAAACCCATATTCACATAAACGAGCCACAATTAATTCCTACATTAATCTTTTATTTATGTCATGTAAATATATTTTAATATTAAGAAGAATTTGTATACCTATTCTGATTTATTTTTTATCTCATTTTTATTTATTTATTTTTACATTTTTCCTCCAAAGTACTTACCGACTGATTAGTTTTTCTCATACTTATACTAGCTTCAAAGGTCCTTCATCTCTTTCACTTTAAGGCACGATTGAAGTGCTGCCAACTCTTATTTTAATCGCATACAAATGCTTTATACTTACGAGCTAAACTCTTAAGCTCTTTTCAGTGCTGACAACTCTTAAAACTGAAATGTTAAAACGTTGCCACCGCTCTGCAATTCTGAGTGTGCTCTCATAACGAAGTGAAGCACATCACTTTTTGTGCAATTTTAATTAAAAATACCAGCTGTAAAAAAGTGTTTGGAAATGAACATCATATCATATATTGTTTTTTAATGCCTGACCACACAGACGAATGCGACGGGGCTGAATGGCACAGCATCATAAATATATAAGGCAGGGAGGGAGAAGTGAAATACGGCCTGATTGACGGACAGATCTGTCCACCTACTTACTAGGGCCACCCTGTGTCGCAGTTACTAAACTGCTCTGATGAACTCTTGCTGTTGTTGTAGTTTTTGGTGTGCTTCAGTTATCCTGTCTGGTAGTTTGCGCCTGAACGCCTCCGTTTGTTTTCCTTAACGATTCGCGCTCCACTGACTCAGCAACATTGAAGCCCTCAAAAGCCGAGTGCGCGTTCTGTTTGATAGCTAGATAGGTTATGGTTTATGGTTCACCCGTAGGCGCTGACTGTCTGGATTTGCATTGACTTTTGGGCCAACTGAAAATGGGAAATGCTGCAATCCAAGCTTATGCAAAAGCAGCGCCTTGTGCCAAGGCGTTTTCATCAGCGTTTTTATGGCACCACGTGCGACCATGCAGCGAGCCGGGATTATAAAATACACGTATCTATAAACACTTTGAGCTGGGCCATCAGTTGAGCCTGCAACTGTTGCTTGACAATTTATACACACTCACACGCACACGCACCCACACACGAATACTAAAAGTAAAATCATGTTGCCATTTCCAGAACCACGTTCCATATTGTTTAGCTGCATCTTTCGTTCATACCTTTACCCCTTGGCGAAATTTAACGAGCTCCTAACTTTATGTTTGCTTGTCATGTACACATTTTGTTTTTATTGGAGATCCACCAACTCGTTGCCTCTCACAAGCCCGAATGCCTTGTTTAAGTGAAACATTTTTTAAAGCCAGCTTGGAGGCGTGCTCGCTGCGCTCAGAGACACGCGCCATTCAACAGTTTTCGGTTAAAGCTAATGCAAAAAATGATATAAAAAATATAGCACGACAAGGAGAAGCTATATTTCGTATTTTAGAAAATTAAATACTCTTATCGACATAATTGAAATGCTATTTTATTCTATTATTAAATATTAATAAATATTAGTGAATTTTAGCAAAAAAAGAAAAGAAAAAAAAAAAAACTCAACCCTATACGCAGCTCATTTAAATCAGCTTTATTATTATAATTATGTGAGTATTATCATATGGGTCGTTTTTTTTAAATTTCTTTAAGCAATATGTGAAAAAAATTTAGGTTTTAAAATCTTTTAAATTCAGGCTAATATCTTTTACAATATACAATCGTATCATCATAGACTGGACTGTAGCTACGTTAAAAGTTAAAAATCTGGCTGCCTTCCATTATTGATTACATAGATGTCATCTGGTGAATTTCTTTTCTGATTAGAGGAACGGATATCCTCGTGTCAACTGATCCAATTTTCATTAATGCATGCTGCACACGGATGTGTTTCTCGCAATGTATTACATTTCTCATGATATAGTTTTAATACTCTTTACTATATTAAGAAACCCATATGCGACATATTGTATCGTCCAAGGCCTAATCCAAATATATACCACTATATATGAATGAGTAATTAGATTGAGATGTTATGTATACCTATTCTAAGCCTTGCTAAGCTAATATAAATTTCTAATGGAATCAGCGGAGTCTATGGCCATGTGTTTCATTTCCCAAGACATAGTTATTGTACTCTTTGTAAGCGTATGGGAAGAACTCTCCAAATACGAATGCGAAAAGGACTGACATGTGCTCTCGAGTTTGCCATTTGTCGTTGTTGTTGTAGCTGTTGTTTTTGTTAACGTTGTTTGGTTGTTTGGTTGGTTGTTGGCTAAGTACGAGTTTGAGGGGGTCTCCTCGGGCAAATGCAAAAGCCAAATCGAAAGTAAACTTTTTAGCTTGGCTTCTGCTGTTGGGTGAACGCCATTTGCTTATAAATTTAATTTGTCTTAGGCAAAAAGTCTGTCGACTTGTGTTTTGCTTTTGACTTGCGAAGCTCAACATACATTTTTTTGCCTATTTTTTTATTCAGCATATTTAGTTAATCCGCCAGGTCTGGCAGCAGCCAACTGATAAACTAAGAATTTAAGCGCTCACAGCAAAAGATTTTGGCAAAAACCAATTAAAATCTTTAACACACGCGTATTGCGAGCACTAATTGAGGCCTGGAATGAAATACGTGCTCATACATGAGGAGCGTCTGGAAGTTAAGCGACATTAACCAAATATTCTCTAGAAATTTTAAAGCAATCTGAGTGTTCACAAGTTAACAAATTGTGGACAAACAATAATTTGATATATGTATGCATGAGACACACATATATGTCTGTAGATGAATGGATATGTATGAGCACAGTGTATGAGAGTATTAAACTTACTTACCACATACCCTCTCCCTCACTCTTCTATCCTTCTCCGTCGCTGCGTCGTTCTGAAGCGTGGGTTTTGTGACTTGCTATTTTATGCGTTATTGAATTTCACTTAACAGCAACTGCGCCCAACTATGTATGTGTGTGTGTGTGTGTTTTGCCCTACTCTTGAGTGCCCAGCACTGTAAAATGCCACTTGAGTTAAGCACAGAGCTTTGGCTGTTTTGTGGCTTAGTTTCTTTTTTGCTGGCGTCGTTTCTTGTCATTTCTCATACCCTGTAACAAATAGACAAAGAAATTTTATTGCATGTTTTTTAAAAGCGTTCTCACTTTCTCTTCCCTCTAGCCGTACTTGAGTTAACCTAAGCGATAAATTGTAATTTAATTTTAAAACTTTTCACTATGTTCTTAATTTATTAAAATTTCAATTTTTGAAGCATACTTTTCGGCAAATCTCGCGCCAAAACAGAGTATTGCTGGGTAGTTGACTGCTTCGCCGTTTTCGTTTGGCTTTTCTCGCAAGAAGTTATGAACAAATATTTTTACGCGTGTTGGAGAAAAGAAATAAAAAAAAACAAATGTGAAACGTGGCAAAAAAAGTTGCCAATCAAAATGTTTTGAGGTGAGAAATAAGCCAAAGCGAAGTGTTATGAACCCGAACATTTGAATACTTTTTAGTGTTGACTTATCTGTTTTTGTTTTGAACTCTATTTGAAATATATGAAAGTAAATGTTGCTGTGAAAGTACAAAATTCAACCATTATTCAACATAGCCTTTGAGCAATCGGTTTCAGATTAATACGCCGTGCCATGCCCTGAAATGTTTGCTTAAAAAAGACAAACGTTAGTGCCCATTTTTTTAAAATACCCAAGTCAACTAGAAGCAAGTTGATTGCATACGATAGAAACTAATTTGTTCTATAGAGCTTTTGTTCTACAGAGACGCAATTTATTATCCTTACCGTACGCCCAAAAGTTGTTTGCTTTGATATTTCATGTTTGGTCAGTGAATTGACGAGCAAGTCCGCATTGCAGCTGTGAAAGCTATAGAAACAACAACTACAGAAAAAAATAAAACCCGTGCTTCTAGAGATTTCACTTCCATCGGTGCACACCATTTGCCATCTATTTGCGCGCGGTGTACGCAACTTGAAAGCAACAACAAGTTGCAATTGCAGCACCCACACAACAACAAGAAAGCGGCAAATCGCATCAGCTCGCAGCAACACGCAGCACGCACAAAAGGCATACGCAATGTTGGGCCGCATTGACAGCCGCTACTAACTGACACCACCGGGCCAAAGGGCAACAATTGCCAAGCTAAGTGTCTATCACCTTGCCTGCACACACACACACGCACATACTCATCTAATAAACACGCACACACACACATGCCAGCACATCGAACCTGCACCAAAAGTTATGCCACATACGCGGCCGGCAGCGACACGAGCTGCGCACTAACTGAAATTAAACATGAAAAATGCAGCAGCTGGCAGCAGGCAGCAGGCAGCAGTTGCACTTGTTGTTGCTGCTACTGTGGCAGCTGCAGTGCCAATTGGCAGCCTGCAACGGCAACTGGCCAAAAACAACTAAACATGCTAAAGGGTGGGGGATGCAGCCCTGCACTCGACGGCGCAGGTGAAATTCTGAAATATGCAACGAGCCAAATTTGAAATGCAAACAAAGCTGAAACATTCAGCACGCCCCGCAATGGATGCGAGTCCTGGCAATTCGCCACGGGGCGTGGCCTGGCCAGGTGTTCCCGGAATCAGCAGCTAGCCCCAATATTTTGTATCCACATTTGAAGCTGTGCTTGCACAGCGTCAAATAGAGCTACATTTGAATTTAGTTATTATAACGAAATTTAAGATAGTTCGGTTACTTAGAAATTGAGATTTTTGTTCTAGTTGATGAGGAATAGCTTTTTCTTAGTTGAAAATCTTTCGACAACGCAGCAGTTTATCAAAGGTCTACACTTTCGAATTGAGCCCAAAAATGAATCAAGCTAGCTCGACTCCATGAGCTGCTGCCAACCCATCTGTAAAATGTTTATGTGTTTGCCTATGTACCCTCTGCAAATGGGCAAATTTAAGGCAACAGGTTTAACGAAATAAATGCCCAGGGTTACATATTCAATTCAAATTTTTGAATAGTAATGTCTAGCTTTATAGATTTGTTCAAGATGAAATTGCAATAGTTGGAGACTGTGTCAAACTCAAACGTTTTTATTAAAACCAAACTATTTTTAAAATAACAAAATTTGCTTGAATTTGGTTTGGCTGAGTCATTTGGCCTAAGGTTGGCATTTATATTATGCTCTCAACCTAGTCTGGTTCAAAAGCAGCTTATTGCATAGAAGAGCACACTGTTCGAAGCTTAAAAAAATAATTATGAATGTGAAATATGTGTTCCCCTTCCAAAAAGAAGCAGTTCGATTGAAGAAAAGAAACATAAATGTGAGAAGTAACCCATTTTCAATATCACCAAAATATTTACCTATCCAATTGTTTTAATATTTTTATATACATTTGATGCCTTTAAGACCGGAATGGATGATCAAAAACTGTTCGTACGTCCGGTTTTTTTTAACATTTTTAAAGCTTTGAAATTTTTGTTTCCGGCATTTTTGGGGTTTAAATAAATATATTAGTCTCGTACGCTTTCGCAATTTCGCAATATAATTAAGACACATATGAATTTTAAGTTGAGTTTGATTAAGTCTCTTTTTTGAATCAACTTTTTATAATTGTTTTTTTTTTTTTTGAAATTTTAATAAATAAGCTATAAAAATACAATTTGTGAAAGCAGCTGCAATCTTGGAGATATTGCATTGGAATCGAATTACAGAACCTGACTCTCCGCGACTTAACGAAATCCATTTGCATAGAACGCAGTCCTAAAAAGAGCTACAGAAGCGCTGTGCAAGATTACATTTAGCGGGCGTAACATTCAAGGATTTCGGACACAATGGATGCATGCAGCTTACCCAGCTGGCAGCAGGCAACTGGCAACAGGCAGCAGGTAGCAGGCAGCAGGTGTACGAGTACCAGATACGACTAACTCCTTCAATTCAATGTCTGTGTGCTGATGTGCACTTAATAGCCACAAAATGAACATTAATGCTCTTTCTATCTATGCTACCCACCACACACCCACCTTGACCGTAAGTGTGTGTGTGTGTGCGTGTGTGCGCAGTTTTGGCTGCTTTTGTTACATTTCCGCTGGCCACATTGTTGCATTTGACTCGCTTAATCCGGCCAGTTGTGCGTCCACATTATTGCATTTGTTGTTGTCGACGAATTACCATTATAAATTTGGTTGAAAGTTGCATTTAGCGTCGTGTGAGGGTCATTCAAGTGGCTCATTAGTGGCAACAGCGTCAAGTGGGTCACTTAATTAACTCCAAGGGATCGTTATTGTTGCAGCTGCTAAACTACAGAGCGCATTATATTTCAGGGAATTACATGATATTATCTTAGTCAGTAAATGGTTAAAGTAATGTGGCAAAATGCAAATGGAATTGCGCCAGTCGACAGACCATGACTAGCTGATGTCCTAAATAATAATTTACGTTTAGAAAAGAATGCGGAAATCATCCGATTTACAAATATGCCCTTTGAAATCAAGCCTTAGGTAATGTATTCCATTTATTTGGAAAAACAAAGTCTTTAAATAATTCATACATTTTTAAAAATATAGAAAAATTCATCTGAAAAGTAGAAAGCTTTTCTTAATATCTGGAAAAGTCTGGAAAAACATTGAAATATTTTCTAATATTTATTTATATCAATATCATTATATTATGTCAATCTCCTTACTAAATGCTGAACGCTGCTCTGTTCATATATCTAAGAAGTAGATGTAGTTTTTAATCCCTTTTTATACTTTTTAATAAATTCATGGTACTTTCTAATTGCATGTTGCTCAACTTTTAATACCCTTTTTTGTACCCTTTTTATAAGTAAATGGTATAAAAAAATGTAGTGTAGCAGCTGTCATAAACGCTGTCAAAGCGCAAACAGCTCGAATGTCGCTAAAAACTAAAAACTTAAAACTCCATGCAACTGCCAAAGGAAGCATAAAAAGCGGACCAGCTGCTGCTGCCAGAAACAAAAAACAAAATTAGAAACTAAATGGAAACTCGAATGTAAACTGTGCAACAATGTACAGCGGAAGTTGGAGCTAAGCTCGAAAAAAAGCTGCTTTATAGAAATAGAGAGAGTGGGAGTGGTGGAGTGTTCAGAGATAGAGCAGCAGCATGCAAACGTGAAATCAAATCAAAAAAATAAAAAAAAAAAAAAACCAAAAGGAAGAGTTGAAAAATGCACAACTTTGTGATATATGATGTACTTATAAAACCCACCTCAAAGTGTAAGAGTAAATGTTAGTATCCACAGGCAACATAAAAACAACTATGCAAAAGGTGGCAACATCAAAAGGCCAAATGATATTGTGGCAACCACAAGCCGCATGCACTCATGCCCAGGCAGGAATGCAAAAAATGAAGAGAAAAAAATGGTTGAAGGCAACATGCCAACAGTTGACGGAATGCAGCCTGGATGCAGCCAAAGGGCCAAAGCGACAAAGCGTCAAAGAGCCTGAAAATTGCTAAGGTAGCAATCGCACACACTCACACACATACGTGAGCGCTTCTGTGTTTCGGTAACAGAAACAGCAAATAGCGCTCGGGAATTGAGAGTAGGCCTGAGCTGGCGGTAAGTGAAACAGGAATTGGTTAAGTCTTTGACGCTAGTGAAAACTTTTTTGAGAGCCCCTTGAATTAGCTGGCATCAGTCGTTAGACGACAATTAACAGCTGGGCGCAGCATACACACACACACACAGGCACGCACGTACGCACTGGAGTGACAGTTGGCACACATTGCGTATACGTCATGTTGAGCTTTAAGTTTAATTTCTTGTTGCTCGCTTACAAATGCCGTTGTTTAATGCATTTCGTTTCAAGTTATTTCGGGCTGTTACAAAAATAATTTAACACATCCGCAAGACTTCTGTGGCTCGCTGTAGCAAAGTGGCAGGCAACAAAAGTGGCCCAGGCCACAACAATAAAAGCAACAATGTGGCGCACAATGAAATGTCCCCACTCACACTCACACACACACAGAGTCACAGTGGTACGTGAGATGGGCACAACAAAAGTGGGCAAGCTGAGAGCGTGTTGACCGCCTCCACAGTTGTCCAAGTGTAAACAAGTTTCTGTGGCACGGGCGCACTAGCTACTCCTGCCATTCATCTTTGCTACTTCCCAGCCCCCTTCCAGAGCCCCCAGCTCTCTTATTTGATTTGCTTTGTCGACGTTTCTTGAAATCCTAGCTAAATCGAAAGTAGCTGCTTCCACACATAAAAGGACACATGTCCTTTGGCTAAACGCTTCGCTTTTAAAAGCATTTGTCTGCCAGCCCCATCAACAACAAAAACAACAAAAAAACGAAACAAATCTCAAGTTAATTTACAAGAAAACATAAAGAACATTTGTTTTGCTTTTAATTCTACTTCAGCTTTCAAATGGTCAGATTTCTTAATGGCATAAATGCGCAAATCCGAATTGTGCTGACAAACTGTGGAGCTTAAAATGTACTTGTGATAATGAACTTTAGTATTTCAACTGATCCTCTTGGCATTATTGTAATTTAGCAAAGGCCTTTTTATTTATTTCCCATTTGAATAAAACAACAATAGAGAACGTCTGTCTTCGTCACACCGAAACTTGAATACTCTTGTACAACATATGACATGGTTTTTTATATATGTGAAGAGCATAGTGAAGCTAATTATTGCTGACTTGTGTCAACATGTTTTGGGAAACAATAAATTTGTCTATAATACAATCGGTTTTTTTGTATGTCGGTTTTTGAGCATAATCATCGAGATCATAAGGTTTTGCTTGTGTATAAGGGACAAGGTTGAGAATACAATGGCAAAATTTAGTTAAGATCTCTTGAAAATAAAATAGTTTTTAATACCATCACTTGATGCTCGGCCGATCATCTCTATGGCAGCTATATGATATAGTGCTTTTGGAACAGAAAGTCGAACCTAAACAAAGTTTCGACATTTGGTGCGAATCAAAAATACATGTATAATACTTGCTATCTCCTTTAATGCATTACACATTTCATGATACAATTATAAAACCCTCTACAATTGTCTTAAAAGATTATGACATTCAAAAGTTGTAGTATTGGGAAGAAAAATACGTACGGGGCTTGTAGCGCAAATTGTCAGAATTTCTGTATACATACAGACAGCGTAATAATTTAATATCTGCAATAAGCAATCCAACAGATAAACTAGCCAATAAACTAAGCTTTTGGATAGTGTAGAGCTGGGTAAAGCCCGCATTTACAGCGGGGTACAGGGTATCTGCAAGTCGAGCGGCCTTAACTAAAACATTCTTATTAAATAATGACTTATTCAGTGCAACAATTTGCAATTATATAATTGCTCAATGAAATCGACAGCACAGCATACACATTGATTAAGAGCCAAGTATTTATTGATTATTGAACTGGTCTGTAAAATGCCAGGACACTGCCAGAAAGAGCTGAAGTCCTGTGGCATGCAATCCAGTTAACCAGTTGAGCAAACTGACAGCTGCAGCCAGAAAAAAGCCAAAACAAACAAAGAAGCAAACGCCGTTTGCCAGCTGAATACCAAATGAAGCCAACTGCAGGTGAGAATGCGAGGAGCGGACGGGGGGTAGCTGCTGTATAAACGTAAATGTACGTGTGTGTGTGTGTGTGTGTGTGTGTGTATTGTTGCTATGGTGCTGGACAGTTAATGCCACCAATTCAATGGATCGCATCAAGTGCTCTACCTGCTGCTGCTCTGGCTTAATGCTTTGAGAGGACCAACAAAACAAAAGACCAGGCGCTTAAAATTTGCTATAAATGCGGAAGTGCGCGCTTTGCCACAAACTTTTGCCACATACCAGCCCACGCACAACAACACACACTGGCTGCACACATACAGACACACACACACACAGACACTCATGCTTGCTGGTTTGTTGCAAAAGTTTTGGCTTTTAAATAGCTTTTACTTTTTTGCCGTATGGCTCCCAGTGGCATCATAAAAAACAAAGGTAAATCGAAGTAGAAACAAGCACAACAACAACAGGAGTAACATTAACAACAACAGAAGCTCCCACAGTTATAAAACATTAAAATGCATGCCTTCATGTGGAGAAGCGGAGAAGCATAAGAGCCTGGTCTCAGCTGCTGAGCAGCGCGCTTTACAGGACAGCAGCTCGAAGAAGTCCTTTTATATTGATAGTAAACAGGACCAACTTTTCTAACCAAATTGTTATTAATTGAGCTTTATAGTTTTTCGAACTGTTCATTAGGCAATGTGTCCCACGTTGGTGTTTCAAACAGCATTAAGATACATACGTATCTCAGCCAATAAAAGATACAAGAAGTAGCAAGTAACAGGGTTTTGGGAGAGAGTGTTCGACTGGAGGTTACCCTGCGCTATATATATATATATATATATATATATATGTTATTTCCTATGTTGTGCTTCTTTATAAGTTGGCATTTTGATGTGAGTCTATTCCAGAAGTCAGGCCAATATTAAATTTAAATCTAATGGTGATTAAGGCATCTAAAATACTATACAAATATAATATAAGAAATGCATAATCATAAAAGGTAACACAAAATCAATATTTATCCTTTAAATTTAAAAAATTAAGATAAGTGAAACTTATGCGTATGAGATGCGAGAACATTTATTACAAACTTAAAGTATCTAGTTATTAAAATCTCTGATGGACATGGACTGCAGCATATTTATGAGCTCACAGACGCCTTTCTCAGACATTCCTTTGCAAAACTTCTTTTCGTCACCATTTACAGGGTATGAAAAGAATATTGTTGGCATCTGCCTTTCTTTTTGGGCTGGCAACTTTCAGCTTGATTTAATCCAAAATTCCAGGTACTATTTAGCCCAAAAGCTCATCAAACAGTTTGTTGAATTGGGAGCGTTGCGTGTTTATGTTTGGGTCTTGGGCCAGCGGCCATCTTTGGGCGCTTTGTGATGTTCAACAATGGACGCAGGTCACAAAAGCCGAGAGCTTTCTATATTAACCAGATGAAGGTTATTTCATTTGCTTTTAATTTAGTCCTGGCTGACGAAAAGGCCGACAAGCAGGCAGACAGACCTGCTCAGCAAGTCCGCCCACAAACAAGCAATCAGTAGCTGAGATCCTGGGTTCTGGGTCCTGGGCAACCTGTTGCAGTTGCAGGTAATCCTTTTTGATTTCTTAAGACCTGCTCACGCACACACGCTCATCAACTAATTTTTTAATATAACAATACACACACACACACGCAGACACAAACTGTACTTTGTGTAGGCACTGTTAAGGCATCTCTTAAGCAGCCAACTCCAATTCAAATTCTGCACAACTCATTAGCTCAAATGCGTACACAATGGGCAACTGGCCAAGCCGCTTACGAGTGGAACAATGGCAACCACCGCCTGGACGAACTCAAGGAGTTGCCTCTAATTAGGCGCGCCAAACGAACTTCTAGGATATCCGGCACCTTGTGCTCAGATTGTACGAAATGTGTTTGCAATCATGAAAATCATGAATCATCTCGCATACTGTAACATTAAATCTATATAGCCAGCTTCAAAACGAGGCATCCATTTAGGACTTGAATCTTGAATCAACCATCAAATACACAAAAATGTATAGATTTTGAATACCCATAGAATATGAAAAGAACATAATGACTCAATCGTTGATTGAGACAAGAAATAAAGGAAAAGGAAACCGTGCAAAATACAAACCTCGCCCCATTTCTCCACAAAAATTAAAAAAAATTGTGTGAAAGAAACTAGAGTATTTCTGACGGCAAGTGGAAACTGTCCTTAGGTTTATCTCCTCATGGTGCACGCCCCACCGAGCACTCCTACTTGTTGATACCGTGAACAGTTCGTGATAGTTCAGCATAGTCCCTGGCATCCTTTTGCTACCAATCGTTGTTCGCAATTTCGTTATTCGTGGCATTTGAAGACGGCAGCAAGCACAAAGAGTATAATGTGGCAATCATTACGTAACCGATTCTTATTGCTTCGCATTGGAGCACATCGAATCGATGAGGCATGGATCAACCGATTGAATTGGCTCTGGCCCATCATCATTCAAAGCCCGAGCATTCGTGTTTTTTGGAGTGCCAAACAGTGTCGATAATCAATCAGTGGCCATGTGCTCATTTCAGCCGCATTCATTTGCAGTATTCGCCCCGAGGCACAGACTTTTTAAATTGCCGCATGGCTGCCAATAAACCTCTTGAATGGCAAACGGCTCCGACCTGATTACGTCTTCATGTTTTTCCAGACTTTTACTGCATTTTCAATGCCTGTAGTAGAGCCAACATATAACTCCAATTTCATAGTTTTAAACAAAAAGTAAACCTGTTTAAGCTTAGAGTTCCCAATGAGCTCTTGCCTAACTCAAAGAGTTAGATTGTTGATGCTCAAGCGTGCGTAAAACTGGAACTTAAGAGATTTATATCTTATTTATTTATCTATAAAGATATTCTAAGCTGTTAAACTTATCTATCAAACTTCTTTCTTCATAGTTCTCAAACATTCTAAAATTTGTTCAAGCTTACCCGTCTTTCAAGTTAGGATCTCGTTGAGTCATGGTTTATCGAGGTATATCTAGGTATCATGCATATCGCTTACTCTCAATATTTTATAATTTATCTATATTTTATGGCGAACGATGTAAACATAATTAAGTATTATAATAGCTATAATAATGCTGTGGTTAAATACTTGAGGCATAACAAAGTTGCAGCCCCTCAAACAAACAGAACACAAAGTTGCCGCAACAAACAAGCTCTAACAAGTCGGCACTTGAGATAATAACTTGGTTGCAGGATTCTGTGACCTGCTGCCGGGTAGCTGTTATCCAGCCACGAGAGAGCGCAATCAGTGGACATACAGTGTTGCACATCTCGGAGAGCATGCGGGCCCATAAAACATTTTAGCGAAATGTGCACACGGCCAAGTGGAGAAAGAAATTGGCTACTAAATGCAGGCCAAAAGCAGGCGTTGAACTAGTGCAAAAGGGAGGCAAAACAGTTCGAGTGCTGGCATCCCGAATTTATTATGATTATTTGCGAATAATAAATTGCAAGCACAGGTAACTGTGACTGTGACTACGACTCTGACGGCGAGTGTGGGCGTAAGTGTATTAGAGAACTCAAGTGCAAAAAGGATTCGCACAGCTTGTCATCCTTTCTCGGCATTCGCATGACATGTTAAGCCACCAAGGACCAATATCAGTTTTCCAGGAGCTGCAGCAGCAGCAGGAATAACTCCGCAGCACAAAACAAGCAAGAGCGCTCTGCTCTGCCCGACTAGTACATACCCAGTGTAATGCAAACATTCTAAGTTCTTAAATAACTTTGATGTTTATTGTCGGATCTTTAAGATGTCTACAGGGTATAAATATTGCTTCCGAATGTCTGTAAATGCCAGAGCATCTTTAGGAGAAAGTGGAGTGTAATATTGTAGAAAAGATATACTAAACTTATAGTCTCTGTAGAATGTATTTCATACGTAGGGACAGCCGGACGGATTGACAAGGCAAGTTCAACTCAGCTGTTGATCCCATGCTTCAATATATGATACGTTCCTACTCTGGAGAAGCCACCTTTCGATTGTTCCACACACTTGCACAAGAACCATTGTACCCCCTTTCACCCTCTATCAATGGGTATAGAACAACGGCAAAATATGTAACTAAATTTGTGCCAAACGAACATAGTTTATAAATATCTGCATACCGGGTATACATATGGAAATATATATATATATGTGTGTGTGTGTGTGTGGGTGTATGTGCTTGTATTTGTGGCTACAGCATTTTTATACCCCGTACTCAGTCAAAAAGCGGCTCATAACAAAGTGGAGCATCTCACTAGCTATAAAGTATTTATATATGTGAAGAGTCAAGTCCTTTCAGCCAAGTACCTTCATGCAGATCCCTTGGCGGTGCCTCAGTCCTTTTGGGAACTGGGGCACTTTGAGAGCCAGAGTCCACAACTTTGGCATGTGGGCTCTCTCTCTCTCATATAGCCAGAATTTAGACTAATGGATACCCTGTCTCGTATAAACATCGAATAGCTTAACACAAGTTGAGCTTACGTAATGCAATATGAAGAATTTTATTTATTTATGGAATTCATTAAATAAGCAGATTATCTATGAGTCAGGGTATAGGCTAGTCGGTGACTTCTGCACACTTGCACTCTTATTCAATTTGAAGGATTTATGATGAAGATGCTTTTAAAATGTTTCGACTGCGTTGCGTTGCGGTGCGTTGGGTCTGTCGATGTCACCTTGGATTTGGGACAAGGCTTTACTTGTCTCTCTTTTTTTTATTACATTCTCTTTTTGAGGTAAGGGCAAGGGCCACTCGACTCTAGCCGCAAAAGCCGAAATGGAAACTGCGCCGAAATCTAATTTGTTGCGCTCGCCAATGCTACCAGAGAGGTGCCTGACTACATGACGCATGGGACACTGCAGTCTCAGGGGCGTGTCAAGGGGCATGGCCAAAGCCAAAATGGGTTTTAGTGAACGATTTGTGGCCGGGACGAGCCCAAAGCCAAAGCCAGCGCTAGTTTTGGGCCTGCAGCAAATAGAAACCAACTGGTATCGACTGTCGCAATCCCAGACCTGCCCACCCTTGGCCCTTTCCACCCCCCTAGAATCCACACACCTTGCTCAAATCTACACCCAAAGAAATTAATTGCCTAGAACAGTGCGAAATTGGCTTAAATTGAATTCGAGTCTTGCATAAACAAGTCTCTATTTCGGTTTAAATATTGTGTGGCTTTATGCTCCTAGCTAAAGTCCTTTTGTTAGATAATATACGCTTTTGAATATAATCCAATTAGAACTGAGACGTAAACTTACACGCTGCCCAGTTGCTATATAATATATGAGCTCAATGCTTATAAGATTTTGTATAGATATAGGAAGCATCGTGAAAAATGTTCTTCATAGAGAAGAAGAACACACTAAAAACTAAGATTCTAGTTCGTATAGAAAAAGACAGACGGATAGAAGGATGTGGCTATATAAGCTCGGCAATTGATGCTGATCTAGACTATATACTCTACCCCAATATATGGCCTAATGTAAATTATAATGCAAGGGTAAAACAGTAAAATCGAGATCTACGAACACAATTAACAAGAAGTTTTCCATACAAGTCACATTTTTCGTTTGACATCTAAAATGCAATTTAAAAAAAATAGCTTGTCAGTAAATGTTTTCTTCTTTTTTTTTTGAGTGTAGAGGTCCTTCCGCTTACGGAACATTGCTTCAGTCGAAGTTGATGGTCCGGCAGTTGCAGTTGTTTTTGTTTTTGTTCTTGTTGATACGTCTGTTGGTATTTGGGCAAGCGGATTATGACCCTGATCTGGCCAGGTGCCGTTCCGATGAGCTCAAGTTTCACTTTACCAACTGCATGCCAACGTACCACCCGTCCCTCCCCCCTCGCTGCATCCCATGCTGCATGAGTGTTTGCCAACTTTCTGGTTACTCTTGTTATTGGTTTACGGGTCGCATGTGCCCGTCGCCTGCTTGTGTCATTAATTTCAGTTTTTTTTCTGTTTTCTTTTTGTATTTCTCTCATGGAGAGAAAGTTTCTCTGCCCGACGAACGCTTATCGTAGCATAGCTTTTAGCTGAACGTCCGTTCGCCCACCTGCTGCTGGCAGCGCGCACCTGCAACGTGTTTGAGGTTGATAATGAAAAGTTTTTGGCATTGTGACACATGCATAAATTAAAGCTCTGGCTTAATTGCGTATGATTTATGCACATCTTTGACCGATCGCATACCCTTTGCATTCCATTCAAGTTTGTCTTCTGCCATGTGCAGCCAATAGCTAATCATAGGTTTATCCGTTTACCATGGGCTTACTCCTCCAGATCCTGCCTTAACACAGTGGTCGCTCGCGTATTTCAACTGCACTGTTCGAGAATTTGCGTACTTCTTTGTCATAAAAAAACTAACTATTTTTACTTATTACTGTATGTAGGTGCAGCACACAAAGCCAATATACTTCTTTTACTTTGTGAACAGAGTATAGAATAAGATATTATAGAGTATATAGAGAGAGATGGGCATGGCTAGCTCGACTCAACCTGTTACATACATACATATATAGTATAGGGTATAGTCAATCAAAATGTATATTTAGTTATTTTTAACGCTACGTCTTGTTTTCAGATTGGATCAAATACATTTATAGATCCACTTTATGAGACATTATTAAACAAACATCTCCAACCCCATGAAGTATTTATACTCCAGTCCAGATCGGCAATAACAGCCGAGTTGATAAAGCCAACTCCGACTGTCCGACTGTCCGTCTGTCTGTCTGAATGCGAGCTAGTCTCTCAGTACTTAGTCTCTCCGTCTTCCTCTTGCAGACAGTAGATATGTATATCGGAACCGTCCAGATCGTGCCAATATGTCATATAGGTCGAAAATCAGGTTCTTGTGTGAAATAGATTTTTGTTTATTTAGAGGTTTCACTGTACTCCGTGCATATATGCAAAATCTTATACGAATCGGACCAGTATCTCATCTAGGAATGATCGCCCGATAAGAATATTCGTGTATCTTGTATTCCAAGATATTTATATGAAACTGACCTACATTATTCTCACATTACTGCAAGACCGCAAAGCAAGTGTCTACAAGGGCATTCATTCTTCGGTGTGCCGAGATATACGCACTCTCTCGTTTGTAACGATCTAGCCTAGAAAAAGGACCTGAAATAAGAGTTTAAATCTCACACATAAGTTTCGATTATTTTAAATATTTTATAAATCAAATAAAAAAATCGAAATCTTTGCTTGCAGTTGTTGTTTTTGTTTTTGTTTTCCATATTATCGGCTTCATCTTCTTCTTCCGAATGATTTAGCAGACCCCAAAAATCGTAACAAGCGCCCTTTGCGCACAGCACAGCGTTGCGTGTGTGTGTGCATGTGTGTGTGGGTGGGCGTGGCATGGCGTGGCCCCTTTGGCAGCTCCACCTTGTGCCTTATCTGATTAAACCGGCTCAGGCGCAGCGAAAGCGACGACAGCGCAAAGTGAAAGTGGCGATAGGTGGCAAATGAATGCGAGCGAAGGAGCAAGTGAGAGTAGGCTGGAGTGAGAGAGAGAGAGCGAGAGAGAAGGAGAGAGACAGACTTGTGTTTGGCGTAAATGCGAAAATGTTGAACTTGTCTTCGGTCGTAATTGCGCTGAAAAGTTTGTACGCAACACACATACACACACATTTACACACCCACATGTGTGTGTATGTGTGTGTGAGCACACTTAAAGGTGCGCTGTTGTGAAAACTAATTAACATTTCATTAAAAACAGTGTTGCAAAGTGCAGTTGCCCCTAATAAGATAAAATAATAACAAAGTCTGCGACTGGCATAACAACAAATGCGCGAAACAAAAGAAGGTTCATAAAACTTTTCAAAGTGAAAAACAAAGTTGTGTTCATTACTCATTGTCATCTTATCTAATATTTCATCTTGTTATTGTTTTACTCTATTTGTTCTGTTGGCTTTTGTTGCTGCTGTAGTGCGACTTTCACTGTCTACAGGGTATCCACAAGTCATAGCACTTTCTGTTACCAATTTAAATGTATAATTCACATATAGCTGGCGCTGCCACAAGCTATAAACACTGTATTATATAGTTGGCGCTACCAAGTGCTCGTTTTTGTTTCTGTGCGCAACTCTACACTGCTCTAACGCGAGTCTAAATATAACGAAAGCAACTCAACGAAAACCTTGCTCCACACATAACAGTTTTGCTCCACACGCCAACGGCAGCTGCGAAGAAATTGAGCAAACAGCGCCTTAACTATTAATGAAGTCATTTGTTTATTTGACAGTTTTATTAATTAGATCCTTTTTTTGCCTGTGTCTTTTCTACGGCCTAAGTATGCGATCCTTTAAATGGGACCTGTTTAATAACAGTGCCAATATGTGCTATTGCAGCAAGTCATTAATTTATTTGAACACAGTGTTAGTTTAACATGGCTCTGTTAGACTTTTTATTACAGTCTGTTAAAGTGTTCCCATCCACAATGTTGGGTAACATAAATTTTGTTATTGTAGAATGTGTTGTTGAAGTGAGCGGTTGGTTCTGCGGTCGCCTAAATAGTTTATCAGTTTAAATGCAAGAAATAGTCGAAACTAGGCGCATTGTTAAGAAAATGATGTGTCCGTAATAAGTAATTATAAGAAACCCAAGCAATAATATACTCGCCAAACGTTTTAATTGATATTTATCGATCGGTACGGTTGCTGCCGCGTTTTAAACTCGAAAAATAAACAAACGCTGAATTATTTTTTAATTAGTTTTAATTAAGCATTACTAGCAAACAAGTAAAAACTGAATTTCGCTTGCAGTCAGTTTTGTGTGACTTGTGAATGAAGAAGAAGCAGCAGCAACAACAACAACAACGGCAGCAGCAGCAGCATCGACAACTATACATCCAACAACAAAGTGATCGTATGGCGCGTCGTGCGCGAGAGTTTTTGTCTGCGTTGTGTGACTTGTGTGTGCGTACGCGAGCTAGTGTGTGTGTGTGTGTGTGTGTGTGCTGGAATGGAATGCAGCTATGAAAAAAAAGTAAATAAATAATTGAGAGCGCGCGCCCGCGCCTTGCTAGCTGCCTCTCTCTACCATTCGCTGAGCGAACTACGCTCGCTTATCGTGCATCGCGTCCGTGGAAGTATGTTGTTGTATATATGTAGTACATTGCACAAGGCAAAGTAATACAAATAGCATAAACAAGAGAAACCGAAAAGCCAAAATAAAAAGAGAAGAAAAACGCGCGCCAAGTGACAGACAAGTTTTTTTTTGTGCCAAAATGTCGAATCAACAGCAGCAGCAGCAGCCGCGACAGCATCCACAACCACATCCACATCATCATCATCATCATATGCATCATCATCATCAGCAGCAGCCTGGACAGCACAGCGAATTCCCGCTGCCGGAGGGCTGGGACATTGCCAGGGATTTTGACGGCAAGACCTACTACATAGATCATATCAACAAAAAGACCACATGGCTGGATCCCAGAGATCGGTAAGAATACCATTCGAATAATATATATATATACACATATATTTATGTACATATATACACACACACACACATATATATGTATGTAGTTTATAGAGACGTCTTGTCAAGGAAGCCTTTTAAAACAAAAAAAAAAACCATATAAATTCGAGCTCCAACCGGAAAGAAAAGGTGCGTTGCGCATCTGCCAGCGCATGAGTGTGCGTGCGTATTTGTGTGTGTGTGTGTGTGCATTGGAATGCGGCAAGAAGTCAGAGGCACCGCGGCAGCTGCAACCGCAACAGCAGGCAGACTACAATAAAAGCGAAATAAATTACATACTTTAGCAGGGCAGCAAAACAAAATAAAAAAACAACAACTCAGAAACAAAAAGAAATAAGTTTGAGCATGTAAACATTCCAATGCGATGATTAAGACTCCAAGTATAACTGAACTCAACTGAAGCAACGGCAACAAACAAAAACTGAAATGTAAAATAAAAAAATAAAAAAAAAACAACAACAACAAAAATGTACAGCAAGGCGAACGGCACAGCGAGCGACGGCGACAGCACAGACAACAAGGCGCGGCGGCAGGGGCTGGGCAGTGAAGGGGGCACCGGGGCGTGGGGCCAAGCTGAGAGAGAGCAAAAGTTAAATAAAGCTCACCGAATGATCCGCAAAAAAAAAAAAAAAACGACGTAAAACAAAATAAAAGGCAAGCAAAACTAAAAATCCCTCATACGTAATGTGTAGAGTTGTGTGTGTAGAGTGTATGTCATACGCGCACATACAAAGTGAACCACAGCGAGGTAGAGAGAGAGAGAGAGAGCGTGTGTGCGCTGCAATAGGCACAGTTGTCTGATCGGATGGTGTGTAGAATGGAGAAGTGCGGCGGGGTGCGGCGCTGCTAGCGACGTTCACATCAGGCCATAGATACATTTTAGTTGGCCCCATGAGCATTTAGCCATTTGCCGTTTCGCCTCGACGTTCGCTCACATTTTGTTGCTGTGCGCTCTCTCCAGCTGGGGCTCTCGCTCTAGCTCTCGTCTCGCTCTCCCTCTCGCTTGCTTTGCTATCTTTTTACCATAAACAATTGCAAATGTATGTAGGAATTTTGCAGTTTCGAAATAATTGATTTCTCAAATTCTTTTGCTCTATGCATGTGTGTGTGTGTGTGTGTATGTGTGTATCTGACCGTGTGTCTGTAGCTGTGCTTCACGCTTTCAATTAACACAAACATTCCCTTTGTTTGTTTCAAATCGCATGGACATTGTTCAAAATGTTTCACTGAATTAAACAAACCGAAAGCGTTGTGGAATTTTTGTTCGCTGTTTTGTTGCGATACGTTTTTGCTTGAGAAATGAAATGAAACATCTGCGCATTTGTTAGGGTTATGCATCAAGTCGATATATTCACATACACACATACACATGTGCACATACAGATACAGATACACATACATATATACATATATGTATAAATATGTGCCAAGTGGAAAATGGCCAAGATTTCATATGGAATAAGAACGAGATTAGCTGATGAGTATATGGCGCGATTTCCAGTGGCAAAAGTCCTTGAAAATACGAAATTTCCCCTCTCTCATAATGTGCCAAGGGGATCTTTTACTTCCTTCACTTCTCCATTTAATGGAACTTTAATCTCCAGCAAAACTGATCACAAAACAAACGTTAGCAACGTGCTCGCATATATTTTCCCCACAAAAATTCCCCCCCCAACAAATATGTGTGTGGTTCCATCAAGTATTTATTGTATGTTTTTTTTTGCTTCAATTTATTGGCATTTTGCACGTTTCGCATATTTTTGCCACAATTATTTCGCCCCATCTTGCGCTATCTCTCTCTTTCTCTCTCTCTCTCTCTCTCTCTCTCTCTCTCTATGGCTGTGTCCGCCGTCTTTCTAACACACACTATTGCTATCTCGCTCTGCCGGCATACGAGCTGTTATTAAATTTTTAAAAATTGCTGCCGGTAGCGCGCAAAAATTCCAATAAGCCATAAATAAATTTATACCATGAGGCGAAGCGAGCCAGGCCTCGGGGCCCATTCGGGGCGAACAGAAATCCCAGCACGGCGATAAGCAAGCCCGAACTGGGGATACCTTTGAAAATATGTAGACACTTGGATGAATATTGAGTAGATATTTCGATCGATCAATCAATTCAATATACAAATTATGCGCATTTTCTGTATACTTTTGATATGAGTTTTGTCAAATATGACCAACTCTAAGAAACGAGACTCTAGAGAAAAATGATGTTATGTGTAAATTATCTGAAAATATTTTCGATTCTCTGGGTGCTACCAACATTTCAACCAAGTCGATTAACTCTAACTTAGTGTATTGAAATACTTGTGTATTTCACTTGTCTGTACAACTTTTCAACGGGCGTTTTTTTGTTTTGTTTTTTCTTTTTCTTTAATTCGTTTTTTTTTTTTTGTTGTTTTTATATAAACAAAAAGTCAAAGACGACTGCGTCAGCGTCGCTGTTGGCCATGCTAATAACGTTTTTGGCCAGTTTCGGCAAATTGTTTGCCCCAACCCAGCGGCACAGTGGAATTTTTTCCTACATACATATATTTTGAATAAACTGTAAAGCATGGATCTTGCTTCTTCTTTTTGGTTTGTTTGGTGACAGTCTGTCGACAGTTTCATCGATCATTGTGAAAACATAGAAATAGAAAACATTAACAAACTATGGAACTTCAAAAGCTGCGATCATCAGTCATCCATATGATCCCATGGATCAGCTCTTAGCCTAGCCGAAATCTGTTGATTGAGGGCTTACATATTATCAGGGATCACCATTGTTACAGCAGCCAATACAACAACCCCAACAACACGGCTACCGGTTATGATAGTCGATAGTTCGAATTCGAATTCGGATTCGGATTCGAGCTCGAACTCGTTTGTTTTACATAAAAATCGTTATTGACTACGCCGCCAAAATGGGCCTAGCGAAAGCGGCCGCTTGTTAACTATGATAAAAGTCGAACGCAGTGGCGCCAGCGGCAAGGGGCCACTTGTTTAAGGGGTGTGTAGAGAGGAGGGAGGGGGAGGGGGTTTGGGGCAATGCAGCACAGCTAACGTCAATTATCTGGCCGATATGCGTATCTGTATCTCAAATGAAGCGTTCTAATTCTTGGCTCAACCCGTGGCATTTGCCAATGCATACGTTGGCAATTGCATAAAAACCTCTAAATGCCAGAGACATGTGTGTGTGTGCGAGTGTGTGTGGAGCATGCGTGCCATTATGCATTAGATGTGGCGATTTTTTTTACAACTTTTTTTCTTGCCGGAGCAGAAACAGTAAAATTTGCATAAAATTCAATTTGGTTGCTGCAAAAGATGCCAGAGCCAATTCACACACATACACGAGCAGTGCGAGAGAAAGACAGCTAGAAAGAGAGAGCTAGAGAGAGAGAGAGAGAGAGAGAGAGAGAGAGAGAGAGAGAGAGAGAGAGAGAGAGAGAGAGAGAGGGAGAGAGAGAAACATGCAGGCAATGCAACTTGGAAAGCTGCAAAACGGCATTTTTCATTTAATAAATTGCACAAGGCAATTGCAATAACAACAACAACAAAAACAAAAACAACAGCAATTGCAACAACAGAGTCAAGCAAAAAGTAAGACTTTCTGTTGCAAACACCGAAAGAGAAATACCCTTGAATGCATTTTTACATGTAATCAATTATTCACATTGTACTTTTATTTATGTAATTATTATTTTTTGACTTATCTATATAATCTATCTATCTGCTCAGATTGTTATTCATATATCTATTCGCTTTATGCCTGTCGCTAAGTGGGCGTCGCCAAACCTTTGGCTACCAACTGACGCGATTATACCCTATACATGAATTTATATTTAAAATTGTAGATCTTTGGCAACTCATACGTTTTGAAATGTGAATTGAGATTTTGTTAAGCTCCAATTTTGAAGTGATTTTAATATATTTTCTGCCATCACATACGCAGTTGCATTTCACGAGGCTTCACTGTACAGATGTTGATACACAGCAGCAGCAGCGGCGGCGGCGGCGGCAGCGTTTGCAGCAGCAGCCCGCATTGCATTTGTGCAACAAGTATTTCCACTTAACAACAACAACAACAGCAAGCAAAAGCTGCTGTTGCTGCTGCGGCTGCAGTTGCAGTTGTTGTTACTGCTGTTGCTGTTGTTGTTGCTGCTGTTGCCTGCCCTCGTCCAAGCCGTGATTACAATTTGATTACGCGCATGAATGCAACGCGCGACGTCGCCAGCAGCAGCAGGAGCAGCGGCAGCAGCAACAACATTTTCTAGTTTGCAGCGGCCTAAAGCGTCAAAAAATATTTTCTTTGCACTTGCAATGTGCAACGTGCAACGTGCAACGTGCAACGGGCAGCGACATGCCCCATGCCACATGCATGGAGAGAAGATACATAATGTAACTGGCAGATACATAAGTGCGCTGCTAGTCGCGCTGCATGTTTTGCCCATTTTAGCGGCTGTTTTTTTTTTTCTTTCTTTCGTTTCCAGTTGCAAGTTGCAAGCTGCAAGTTGCCAGTTGCCAGTTGCAAGCTGCGAACTGCCAACAAGCCAACTGCGATCTGAGTTTTCGATCTGTGAGTTTTTCCTGTCAACTCTCTCGCACTTGTTGCTGACTACCGACTTGCCCCAAGCCACCCCGCCTGCCGCTCCTCCCCCTTCGCATCGTCCTCCTCGTCCTCACTTGTAGCAATCAACACTTGTGATTTTTATCAGGCATAATGATTTCCTTTTCAACATGTGCTAATTAAGAGCCGCTCGCCGTGGCATTACCCTTGAAAAGCAGCTCGGTTCGCAGTTGAAAGCAAATAATGCTGCCTGATCGCTCCGATCTCTTTACAGTGGGCTCTAGCAGTATTCTAGCCATATCGATTTATAATAATTCAGCTGTCATTCCCGCAGCTGGCCAATTTTTCACTCGCCTCGCACTGTAGAACTGCAAACGTGAGCAGAAAATTAAGTTGCCCCTTCTTACAGGGGCCATGGGTGCCGTCTCCTCAAGCTAAGGCTCCAACTGAGGCGCTGCCTCCTGAGCTTGAGTCTGATTCGGACTCTGACTAAGGCTCTGTCTCTGTCTCTAGCTGTGGCTGTGGATTGGATTTCGAGCTGTTTAAACTGCGCGTTCCGCAGGCGATTTTCTACCAACTTATGCCCTTGCACAGGGTATTATAAGTGCGTCATGAGGCTTATAGCGATAAGAAGAATGCATCTATAATATATATAGATCTGTATTTTAGCAACAGTTGAACATATAGCTGTCGCTAGAAAAGGAATTTCATGTTATCTCAAGCAAAATTTGCAATTACGATGTTATATTTTATAGGGTATGTTAAGCAAGGGTATTTAAACTTCGGCATTCCTTACATAACTGCTCCTTGCTTTTTATTTATTTATTTTCTTTTTTGCATTCGTCGACATTTTGGGCCTTGCCATGTGCTGAGCTGGGCTCTTGAGTGATCGTGATATATGCGTTTGTGTGCCCGCAGCTTGGCCTGCAAAGGTAGCAATTTTCCATGCATGCAATGAAATGAAAAATAATAAAGCAAAGAAACCAAACAACAACAACAAAAGAGGGAAAAAAAACTCAAGTGAAATGAAACGAAACATGCACAGGAATGTGCATACTCAAGATAAATTGCTGTGAGATACTTTTGCATTGTTTATGCCTGTTGCAGTTGCTATGGCACTTTTTGTTGTTGTTTGTTTTCCAAGCGGAAGGAGACAGACAGACCCAAAATATATGTAACCAGAGAAATAAAATAAAATATATGCAGGCATATAGACATATGCCCGAGCATTTCCTGATATTGAAGCATATTGAGGGATGTAGCTTTAGATGGCTGGCATAGAATAAGATAAGATTTTCTTTAAAAATATTATAAAAATTTCTCAAATAATTTAAAATGAAAATGAAATTAATCTCGTTGTAGTAGATATTTCTTAGATCAAGCATACCATGTTTTGATTAGCTTTAAAAGCCACGTAATTTAACTTGATCTAATGTTCCTATCTGTGCAGCGGGCACTCTCTTGAGCCAAACCCAAATCCAAAACCCAAGTCACATACCTTACCATAACATACCAAGCCACAATTGGCATGTGCGCCATGTGTTGCAGATCTGCTTGGCATTCCATTGCCTTAATTTGGCGAAGGTGGAGATGAAGGTGGGGTGGGGTGGGGTGGGGTCGGGTGCGCTGCGCATTCCAATCGCTGGCAATTAATTGCCCTAATCAGGCGCTGCCGTTCGCTGTAATCAGCTGTTGCCAGAGTCCAAGCCCGAAGCCCACTTTATGAGATGCGATCACCAAAGAGCCAGGCACTGCCGCAGACAGCAGCTGAAATGGAGAAGAGAATGGAGCTGAAGCTGGAGAGGAGGAAGTGCAGGCAACAACAGCTTAAAGACATTCCAAAAGATACAGTCTGCATGCTGCTCAGCTCAGCTGCCCCCTCTCCTCTGCTCCATCTCGTTTATCTCGTTGTGTTTCTTTTGTTGGACGCACGAATCTTTTGTATTATTTTTTCAGTAGCACTTTCCGAATGCCATTTGAGTGCGCGTAACATATTCTTAAGTTCGTATCTGGGCGAGACTGGAGAACGAAGTGTAGGCTTATGGCTCTGCGCACGCGTTTACGTATTCGTATTCGTATTCGTATTTGTATTTGTATCTGTATCTTGTGGATGCATGCAGCGCATGCTGCATAATTAACATGACGGAGGCGAAGGCGGAGGCGGAGCAGACGCAGCAGCAGCTTCAGGCAGAACTCTGCCACAATGTATCTGCTGCTGTAACTGTGTATCTGTCTGATGCTGCTACTCAATAAAAAAATGCATGAAATTAACAGAAGAGGAAGAAAACACGCGCTGTGGAATTTTTCATGCTGCTTTCTGTGCTCATGCTTTGTTGTCGAATTTATGGCCTAATGAAGTGATAAGGCAAAACCAGACAGAGGTCGTCTCTCGCCTGCATTCCTCGAATGCCCCAAAAAGCTATAGCTGTATTTTGTATCTGTATCTGTATCTGTATCTGTAGTAGCTGCAGCAGTTGTATCTTTGGCTTTGGCCAATCTGCTGTCAAAATGTTTAGCACAGCGGAGCATAATTTATTTTGTGCGCGATCTGCTGCTTATTCATTCTTTTGCAGCTTTCAGCTTCCTCTCTGCTTCTTCTTTTCGGTTGCATTCCTCAGATACTTGAGCTGGAATTTATTGGTTTGTAGGTCAGCATCAACGCGCAACACTTTCAGCCCCAAACAGCGCCAACTGGTCATGTTATTTTTTTTTTGTATTTTTGGTGCAAAGTTGAGAAAAGTGCAATCACATTTGAACGTTGCATAGAATACGAATACGCGAAGTGCCGCAGTCAACGACAGCGACAACGACGACAGCACACACACACACACATGTATGTATAGAACATATATAGACAGAAAGATACACGCGGCATCAGCTAGCTATAGCTGCAGTTACAGATACTTGCACTCAAGTGCAGCACATAGAATGCCATGCCATGTCTAGTGTACGGGATGGAGGAGACGGCTGGGAGGGGGCCTAGCTGCATGCATGAAATGGCCAACAAACCGGCTCCGGTTCTCTCTGCTGGCAGCCGCGTCTTAGAAGACAGCAGCATAAAAAGGAATATAAAAAAAGGAAAAAGAAATAAAAAAAAAATGTTGATTAAACTGCTTAAATGCGCAAAGCTGACATTCATGTCAAAGCAACTCCGCGGCCTGTCCCCACGCTGCCACACACCCCCCCCCCCCCCCCCCCCCCCCCGCCTCCCCCCTCTCTCTCTCTCTCTGGCTGTCTATCTCCCCCGTATACCGCTGCCAGTTTCAACTCGTGTGCAGCTTGCTAAATACAAACATACAAAGGCTGCATACATACATAAATAAGAACATTTTATGGCCGTTTGGAATGCTTTGCCAAATACAAAAGGCAACCAACAACTACTAAAAAGCTGGGCGTAGCGTAGTATGGCAGCAGAAATAGTAGTAAGTTGGCATTTAAGGCAATGCGCGCATTGCTTCAATAAATGCATCTATACACACGCGCACACACACACACACATACAGGCGCACAAATTGCATTCAATTGGTGCCGCGCTTGCTGCGAGTTCACTGCAACTTTGAAATATTTTACAACAGCAACAACAACAGTTGCTGCCGTTGTTGTTGTTGTTGTTGGGCTTGCCTCTTTGCTCTCCGTTTGCGTCTTTAACGCCATGCCGTGTGCCCGCTCCCACTGCTAGCCGCTCGCTTAAATACCCTGCACTCAAAGGTTTATAATGGGCTATGTAGTTGCTGCACATTGTAAGATGTGTAAACAAATATTGCTAATAATAATATAATACTCTAGGGCCTATGTTAGTCAGAAGAAGGCGATATTATATAAATTGTTTAAATAACTCTTTAAACATGCTGAACTTCAATATTAACAATTATTTATTTTTTATTCGTAACTCTTCATTCTTCAAGTCAACGCCTAGTTAGTTGACAACACATCTATTTTCAGGGTATGCTAGCTATTCAGTATCCCCTTCAGTGTACTGCATTCTTGCTTGTTTTGCTTTCCGCGCTCCTTCGCACACTCGCGCGTTGCCGCTCTCGTCATTGGTGCTGTTGTTGTTGTTGCTGTTGTTGCTTTTGTTGTTGTTGTCGTTTCATAGCGTAAATAGCAAAGTTGCTCGTACAATTTTAGAAGAACTTGTCAAAACCGCATTCCTGAGCCGCTGCCGCTGCGCAGTCGGCGCGACGTAGTTGCTGCTAGCGTGCGCGTGTGTGTGTGTATGTGTGTGTTCCAGTAACTGTGTGAGTTGCTTTGCTGGAGGGAACTGCTGCAACTGCTGCAACTGCTGCAACTGCAACGAGTTATAGTTATTTATGCATGTTTGTGCGTTTGTTTATTTGTTTGCTTTGGAGTAAATGATCGCGTACACACGCACGCACACACACACACACATAAGCCTACATGTGGGCACATATGTACGTATGTATGTAGCTATGTATCTGCAGCGAGTACATCTGCTGCTGATTAGAAACATTTTGTCTCATTTGTCGTGCATTTTCGCTCGTTGAACAACTACAACTATGCATAACAAAAGCTGCAGCATGCATAGCTCAATTAGCTGCTTGAATGTATATCGAAAATGTATCTTTCTAAATGTCATTAAGACTACATATATTTTCCTAAATGTATTGCTTCCATATAAATTGTGTGTTGTTCTAATAGATACTTCAACATGTATCCGATAGTTGTACATAGACCCCATGGAGCGTCTATTGTAATTGAGCTAACCATTCTCAGGCGTATGTTAGAATGTATCTGAATGTACCTCTTATGCTGCAACTAGAGTTACTTAAATGATTCTTAGATTCTTGTTGTGGTGCTGTTGCCATGCGATCTCTAGTTCAAGCTCTGCCTAGCCTTATCGCTGTTTTATCAAACTCATCTACCTTTAAAAAGATATTCGTATTCAGCTGGAGAACGCAAAAATATGTATTCAAATCAATTGGTTCTAGCCATATAACAACTAGTTTGTTGTAAATTCCTAATAATGTCACGAGCGTTGACCATAAAATTGGAAATCTTCCACGTTCTCCGCCGTCTGTCTATATGTATATGTGTATGTGTGTGTGTGTTTATTGAAAAAGATAAACAACAGCAAATATTGAATACAATAATCTTGTAATTTTTTTTCGGGAGGGGTTTTTATTGCGGCCACATTCATGTATATAGAAAAAAATATTAGAATATTAGAGAAGAATGCGCCGAGCTGAGCTGCCGAAAGCGATCGCAAGGCAAAAGCAACATGAGGGCTATCAAAATGCATGCATAATTTATTTATTTATGACCTGGCGTTAAAAATAACAGCGCACAAATATTTTTGCATGCAACAACAATAACAACAGCAAAACTTAAACAAAAACATTTTTCGTTATTTATAAACAAAAGACACGAAAAAAAGGCAAAAATAACAACAACCAAATTGAAAACAAAAGCAGCAAATAACAGAAATGTTAATTGGCCCATTTGACATGCGGCATTTTTCTTCTTTTTTTTCTGGTCAGCAGCTTTCATTCTTGTTGGCATTTTTTTGTAGTTGTCGAAAAGTATTTTCAAGCCCATTGTATGGTTGTTGTGGTTGTAGCTTGTTGGCATGTAAAGCAAAAATAAAATATGTTTATATACTATACGCATATATGAGCTGAAATTAATGAATAAATTTTTGAAATAATTTTGGCCGTGATGCGAATTGCCAAACTGTCTACAAAGTGTGCGCACACAATATCACAGAAAAAAAACAAAAATAAAATAAAATAATTGGTTAAATTTTGTTGTTGTTATTTCTTCTTTTTTTTCGCATTCGTGCTGAGAATTTCCAAACAGATCAACGTCTATAAATAAATTCAATATTCTATGCACATGCGGGCGAATTTTGTGCTCTTCATTTCGCAAACGGGGGTATTTTCTAAATTTTATGCACTTGTGAGCGTATTTACGAACAATATATCAAATTGTCTAGCTGCAGATATGTGGAAATATATATTTGTGAAATATTTGTTATTGGCAGCTGTAAATTATGAAATCGCATTTAGCTAACAGAAATTTCTAAATGCGAAAACAAGTTCAACATCGAAAAAAAAAGAAACAAACGAATCGTAAATTATGCATATTTTCAGATGGCAAATGCAAAAAAATGTATTTAATACGATTCCAAAGAAATTTGTACTCGCTTCCTTTTGGCATTTTACAGTGAAATTGCAAAGAAATTATAATTTTTTCCCCATTTTATTTTTATTTTTTTTTTGTCAGACGTTACCCATGGCCGGATTCCCAGCAAGAAAATAAGTTAAATAAACTAAGACTTGCTTCCAGCTAACTCACAGCTTGTGTGTGTGTGTGTGTGAGTGTGTGAGTGTGTGTGCTGTGTGAGTGTGATTATAGTGCGCTCCTCCCCAGTTATACGCTCGACCTTATGCGAGGAATGCGCCCCCAGCTCAACTTTAAGCGTTCGTCATATTTACAATGCAACTTCCCCTTTTGCGGCGCACTCGCGCATTATTACGAGCACATTCTATCAGATACAAGCAGCAGATACAGCTACTGCTACAGATACAGATACAAGTCTATATAGTATATAACAAATTTCTGCTGTCGACTGCTGTCTGAGACTTTGACGTCGCGTCGTCGTCGTCATTTCGCGTTTCGCATTCGCATTCACGTTTCTCAGTTGGATTTTTCGCCTTATTATTATTTCAATATGCGATATATATATATATATATATATATATATATATATATATATACATACATACATATGCACATGTGTATGATATGTTTGTAAGCTTGTATACATATGTATATATATAAGTATCTACATACGTATGTGCACATGCGCGCTGCTGCTCAGCTACTCGACTGCTCGACTGCTCAACTGCTCGGCTGCTCGCTTGGCTCACAGTCGCTTGGCTGCTCTGGTATGTGAAGGTCGCAACAGTTGTTTTGTTAATGACAGAGTACAACAACGACAACGACGACGACGACGACGATGGCTATGGTAATGGCAATAGTTATGCTGATGGGAACTATAGACCTTATAGTATAGAGCCAGGAGTGGGCTGGCGCACGATCACATCAACGAGACTCTTTGCTAAAACTCTAGACTGCATATCATTTAGTATTAAGTATCTATTGGCTCGAAATGTATCTTAAGCTAAGAGTCGGCAGCAGAGCTCATATTATAGCGTGCTAACTGCACATAGAAGTATCTTTATCAAAAGTATATTTTGCCAAAAAAAAGGCTACACTTATTCCATGCAAACAAAACTATGGAATCCTAAAATGCAAGGAGGAGGCGAACGATCGTACCCGCAAAGTTAATAGTATTAATAATAATGAAGTTAAGACTAAAGACTATAGAACAAATATTAAAGATGTAAATAAATGTAAGCCGGAGATCGCAGCAGATACTATTGGACAAAGTTATCTATAGCCTGCACATAATTTTTACAAAAGCATCTATTACCTCTTAATGTATCTAGAGCCTTGTTAGCTAGTGGCAACCATTTGCAACTACTTCAAGAATTCCGGGAATCGGCTAATGCCAGCGAAAATAAACTGCACAGGTGGACACTTTGCAGGCCAAGATGTTTAAAGCAAACTTTGCACTTGTTTGTTGTCTTTTCTTTTTTTTTTTTTTTTTTTTTTTTTTTTGCTCTTGACGTTGTCAAGGTTTCTTTATAGAGCAGCTAAATGTTCATATGTGTATAGTATTTAGCAGGAATTTTGTGTGAAATATTTGGTCATGTGTGTGTGTGTGTGTGTGTGCCTATGTGTATCTGTTTGTGCCTTGGCATGTTCCATGTGGGCGTCTCGAACGACACGAAAATGTTTCCGAGTTGTCGTGTCGAATTTAAAGCTTTATAATGCGCATACCTCGAATTTTTGTTGACGTACCGAATACCGTATGCATATTTCCCAAAAGCGAGCAGCAACATCAGCAGTTTGAATGAAGAAGCATTTCGAAAGCAATTTCGTATACTTGTTACAGTGAAATATTGGCAAATACCTACATCCTCTGAGAAATGGTCGTCCATATTAGCATATGCATGGGGGCATTCACGTACTTACATATGTATGTACATATACGTACATACACATATGAACATGTGAATCCAAAGACGTCAAAGCGCTCATCGATCAATGGCACAGCGAATGATGATCAGAATGTTCACCTTGTCTATTGGCCCGCATAACTTGGTAGCTGTCCACGGCTAGCAATACCCTGTACACAAATATTGAAAAGGTTAATTCTACATTAAGCTTCATTCTAGCATAACACTTTCAGTTTATCTGCAACACTTCGATATATTTTTCTTTTTTATCGTTTAGTCGAGCGTATTATTAAGCCTTTGAACTTTTTCATGTTTTTAATAAACAATACTCCCTCTTAAGAGTGCTAATAGGTCCAGGGTATTTCGGCCACAGGCAGCCTCAGATTTCATTGGCATTTTCTGGGTAATTCACCATATATCTTATTTTTGCTATTTCTGCCATTTGCTGTGCAAGTTTTTGGAATTTCGAACAGTGCCTGCTGAAAGTAAACAAACGCTTTTCCGAATCTAAGCCAAAATCACAAAAAAAAAAAAAAAAAACAAAAGAGAAGAAAACGAAATAATGCCCGTCAACAAGTCATAAAATATCATAAATTTCAATTTAAGTTTATTTTGCTTTTGCCATGAGCCACAAATAGGGAGTGGGGCATGTTGAACGCTTGCCCCAAGTAGGCGCTTTTGTTGTTCCGCACATATGTTTGTTTGCTGTGTGTGCAAGTGTATGTGTGTGTGTGTGTGGCTGTGTATAAATTCTATGAATTTTTTAATAGTTAATTTGTATGCAGTTGGCATTGCGCATGGCGCAAAAATTTATTTCAATTGTTCACTTTGGAATTTATGGTAGACATTTTGTGATTTCGAAATGAGCGCTAAATGCGCCGAAGAGTGCGGCCACCAATAGCAACAAAACTTGGCTATTACCAGCTGTCACTCGTTTGTGGGCCTCCATAAGTGGGTCTTCCATGTAGTTCCCAGCGTCTCTGTGACTAATGTCATCGGCCCACGCCATTTAAATGGCTCCAAGACTGGCCGATATACTGCCTCAGGTCGAATTGTGCTCACACATATTTCTCTGTGCCTCTGCCAGCGCCTCAGCGCTGTAATTGACACCCACTTACGAACTGTAGATATCGAGTCTCTAAAAGAAAGCCACAAAAATATTATAGATATCGCTACCTAACACTCTGTGTCCCTCCCCATATACGTATATGCTTTTTAGAAGATTGTTAAATAACTTAATAGTTGATAAAGAACAGCCAGAAAATGCCTTAGGCTTATCTCCTCGGAGAAGGTCTGTAGACGTATAACATATAAAAGAGCTGAAGACAAATATAGCTTTACCGCATGCGCAGTTCATTGACTTTGAGGCACTCGGTAAAATAATTATTAAAAAATATGCATAGAGCCGGCTCGTAAAATGCATTTGATAAGCTCCACACCAAATTGCTTGAAGTGCGACGTTTTCGTTTCCGTTTTTATCAGCTCCACCAGCGACCCTCCGCGTTGGGAAATTATAGAAAAGTGAGCCGGAAGGAAGTTAAAGTGTGATAGACAGTCATGAGGCACAGGAAATGCAGTTAATATCTTTTTAATTTGCCACAACTCGAGGCAACAAGTAAAATGGCTGCAAGCGAGAAATATTTCAATGTGAACGACACTTGAAACAAGCTACAAAAAGTAATCATAGAGCAATACCGGGTTATATTATTTTCCACATTTTTTTTCTTCTTTTATTTATGATATACTTACACATCAACACAAAGTCGACAACAACCAGCTGGGCGATAAGATAAAAACGACGTACGACCTTTATAGCTTAATTTGATTAAGCTCTTAAATATTTCTATACGCGTATCTGATAAGCGACCGAGTCAACTGAAACGATCCCAGCCCAACCCAAAGCAAGTCAAGTAACCAGCAGCAAAAACATGTGATAATAATACAAAAAAACATTTATTTCTGCTCTAGATTCCATGTTCATTTCATTTATGTGTGTCACAGTGTCATTTCATATTAGATCAGTTGATGTTGCTCTTTAAAAGTTATGGATAGATATCGAAAGTGCAAACTTAAAAATGTGCTCAGGTTTTAATATACTTAAATCTTGCGAAAGTACAAATCAATTGTACACCAACCTTTGTGTAGATATATTTTAATCTAATCTAATGCTTATCAGATTTATACATTTCATGTATATCTAAAGTTTTAAATTTAAGAAAATCGTTTAAAGCACATTCAAAATGATCATCATTAGATGTATATCAACTAAATGGGTCTGAAAGCAATTTGATAATCTCAGATCTTAAATAATGATGTTTGCTAAAAATAATCTTGACTCATAATTTTAAGCACTTACTTGTAGACAACCTCATTCGATCATATATGTTGATCTTGTATCTCAAGCAGACAGATTCTGTTTACGATAAATTCTTACCTATCCGTTGATATCCAATATTGTATAAAATAATTCTTGATAGTGTGATACGATCTCTAAAGGAATATTATTTATTATTTAGCTTTATTAGCTATACTTTATTATACTGATCTATAATTTTAAGATGCATCTAATAACTTGCTAAACTATCTATCCATAGATTTACTTATAATTTGCCACTTCAAATAAGATTTTTAACTAGACTCAAGAATTGTGTATTTATTTTAAGAATTGTAGATTTAATATGAAAAAAATAAGTCCACAAGGAATCCGACTTTAAATTTAAAGTAGATTTTCTTCAAAAATCAGGTACAAAAAGTTTAATTTGTTCCATTCTTGTTTTCTGTAATCCTTTATTCAACTCAAGCACATGCAACTCGGGAGTTTCCCATATCAACTTCACATTCCAAGATTTTGTGGCTGTCATGACATTCCTGTCAAGTGACGATCAAATGTCCATAAATGACGCACGTATTTCATATATAGTTTTGATCTTCTACATTATGATTAATACACTTATCGTGAATTTCAATAGTTATGCTCTAATCCGTTGATTTTCCTAGTTATCTTAGCAGGTGACGATCATACGATATTACGTATGTCTAACGACCATAACGTAATATCTTATGCCGTAAACTCAGACAATTGCGTCAACTGTTTTGTTTATATTTACTCGGGGCCCGTACCTATAAATACATGTAGGTATGTCAAGGTGATGTTCGATTGACTGCTTGATAAATTGACTTTAATGTTTATGTAGATATGTGTGAGCTGTGATTTTTGCATAAAAATCTGCTGTTGTAGTTGTTGTTGATGTTGTTCTAATCTTCGAGCTGAGCTGCGGCCAAGTGGGCCATGCGATTGTCGTTTATATGCATATATATTTATTTATACTTTTATATTAACCGGAAATCGTTGTCTTAGTCGCGTTCTAAGTGTGTGTTTGCGTGTGTACTATATAGAAGAGCGTATGGTTTATTATCTCAGTTCCGTTAAAAACAAAACAAGCGTAGAAATAGAGTTAACAATTAGAGCAGAACTTGACAGTGACTACGTGATTTGGTTAAGCCCAAGCGACATCCATATAGATGATAGATAACTCGATACCCCACAAAAAAAAAAAAAAAACTACTCCACGTCCAATGTTTGTGTTGACCAAAGATGTGTATGAAATTGCTCGAAAACCGGCTTCAACTGTTATTTTGTTGCTGTTGCTGTTTCTGTCTCTGATGCCTGATTGAATTTGAATTGGTAAATGATGTTCGGGCCAGGCCGATTGGAAATTCTTTAACTGAATTAATGATCGACTATTAGAACAGATGAAAGAGTATAGAATTTTGTGGCGTCTTTAATATATTTTCTGTAACAAGGCTGCCGAAAACAAAAGTTTCCAAGGGCCGTAAGCTAGACTTAAAAATGCAAAACTTGTATAAAAAATTTACATAAAGCCAAAAATATAACCAAAAGTCACTTAGAAAATAAATACTTTACATATATATGCAAAGAATCTTCGGAAGAAATACGTTTTATGAGCGGGCCAATTAGCATAAAACGCGTCGTAAACAGTTAAATAATTTTGTTTAAACAAATGTATCTATGCTGCGTGCGTGTATCTGTATCTGTATCTGCATATATGTCGTTGTACATAACTGTGTGTGCGTGTGTGCATTTCATTTAAGTGCTGCCTAATGACAACTTGCTGTTAAAGCTGTTGTTGTCCTCACCATCAATGACCACTTGGCCGGCCAGCCATGCCCAGCCATGCCTCACTGTAGTTGTGTAGTTGTTGTTGCTGTCGCTATTGTGACAACGAAATTCATGCTGAAATATTTTGTTGGCCCGAAACTTGTTTTTGTGTACCTCCTATGTTTTTTTTTTTTTTGTTGAATAAAGCGCGAATTTATACAACGACGCTCTGCGCCATAAATATTTTGTTTACAATTATTTAATTTATGCAGTTTTCTTGAGCCGAACGCCACGTTTAATGTGGGCTGTGGCAATTTAACCATTCAGTGGTCGCCAGTTCGCCAGTTAGCCAGTTAGTTAAGCCAACAACTGTTAAAAGGCCAACGCCAACGGGTCGCTCGATAGTTGGTTGTCAAGAGACTTGAGAAGAAGCCCTATTACTTGATGCCAATGCATGCAACGTCCCACACACCACGCACCACGCGTCACAATTCATTGATTTTTGATTTGCTTAGGTCTCGCTGAGGTCAAATGTGAATCCAATTCAAGCGCTAATGGAAAACCATAAAAATTTGCATGCACTTCGCCCATTGAAGCTGATTAAAAGGCAACTTTTTTTCTCATATTTTTTTTAACATTTTTTATTGCCAGCTGCGTTTGCCGCACGCTCTGCTGCCACCTGTGCAAACCTCAATTGAGTTTATGAAACAGAAATCGAAATAACTTGCAAACTATTCAAATTTCACAACCGATCGTGTGCACTTGAAGAAAAACATTTGCGTTTATTCTTAAATTGAGTATAAATCATAGTTGATTATCAATTTTAACGTAATGTCCAAATGATTTAGAACCAAATTGTCTTGGGTGAGGTGTAAGATACTTATTGCTGAAATTCTCATACCTAAAAAGAGTAGCACGTTTCTTATGAAACGAGAACATAAATTACATTAAATAAAATATATAAATACATATATAATCAAATACTCTCTACTCAGCTGATCAACAGATGAGTTCTCCTATATATGTATATTTCTTTATATATATATATATATCTATGTATATGTATGTATGTATGTATACCTATATACTCTTTAGGGCTGTACGTGATATTGATGTCTCAGTTGGACGATCGTTATGTTTATTTGCACAGTTAGCTCGCATGCAAAATAAACAAATGAGCGATCGTAATTCAAGCAGATATCAACTGTGTGCCATTGCCTAACGTGGAAAAGCCAATGAAAATAAATAAATGAAAAAAGAGCTCGACGCTTTTTTATTATGAATCCCTCACACTGCCTTTGCCCCCCTCTCACACTGTTTTCTCTTGCTCTCTGGGTGCTTTGTTGACATCGCTATCAGGTTCTGTCGATCGCCAGATCGTTTTGTGTGTCAGTCTCAGACTTGGACTCTGTTCCGAGATTGGAACATGTCTTTGGCTACATTTTGTCAGTGTGTTTATGTTTATTTATTTACGGCTGCACTTTTTGCTGTTTGCACAAGCTGCTATATAATCCCCCCTCCATCCGTCTGACCGATTTTGTATTGTATCTAAACAAAGCACTTTTATATGGCACACATTTTGTATGCCATTTGTTCTTTATTTAAACGCAAATCGAACCCTTGTGAAACACATGCAATTTTAATGATTGCTTATCGCCAGAAGCCCACAGCAACTCGGTTTCGCTTTAACGTCCCTGACCAAGTGCACGTCGTCCCCTTCAGATACGTCACAACTGGCTGCGGCTATTAATGATCAGCTGATCATAAATTAAACAGGCGAATGGAATTCGCTGATTCATTAGAGTAATTTAAATAAATACATATTTCCACACTGATCGGCAAACTGAAACTCAGCTTAATTAAAGAATCTCTATTTCAGACTTTGAATTTGAAGATTGTTTAGCTGGGTCGAATGTGCGACACACGATCTGTTGCTTAGTCAGCAAACTATATAGCTACACTCAGAGAAAAACGCTATCCATTATGGCCGAAATAGAATGTCTTAAGTTTTGATTTATTTATTTCTAATTGATTAACAACATTAACAAATGAATGCTTGGATTAGTCTTTAGAATGAGTCTAACAACAAATATGCATTTCTTATATTTCTGTAATAAGTCTTTTATTAGAGAACTTCTGTATTTCAAAATGTCTGGAATCGACAATGACTTTAAGAACACTTGCACCTGACTTAAGTACAAGCTTCTTAGGCTTTTAAATTAGTGTAGACTTGTAATGTCCATCAATGCTTCAATTGCTTACAATTGCTTGATGTGCAAGAATTGTTGCTTTATTTTAAGCAAAACACTAGCTGAGATACATTCGCAAACTCACAGATACTTTTGTTTATGGCGCATAATCTTTGGGCTGAGCTGCAGCCACTGCGTCAAACAGCTTTTATTCTTGGAAAATTCCTATTTAATGCGCAACTGTCGGACGGTTGAGCCCATGTTGAACAACGACTCTACTGATGCTCTATAAACATACACATGTACAAGTCGATTTGTGTGTGTGTGTGCGTGTGTGGCGCATATGGCGCACATTTTATTATCGCGCCGGGCCGCCTTTTGCGCGCTGCTCTTTAAATGGCGTGAATTCCACAGCAATGATTAATTAACAAATCATATAAATATGCCAGCCTTAAGGAAAACAACAAATATTGTTTTTTTTTTTCAATTGAAGCCCATTATCAGAGTGTAGACTACAGCGAGTGTATGTGTGCATGTGTGTGTGTGTGTGTACCTATTGGAGCAATTAATTTATGAAGATTAGTAATTATCATTGGAATGCGAAAATGTTGTTGTCTGCGCTGATATTGAAATTGAATTTCGCAAACAAATAACCGAACAAAAATAAGAAGTAAAAAGCTCAGCCGCAGCGACGACAACAGCCAATGACAATAACAACAACAACAACAACAACGACAACGACAACGTCATCGTCATTAGCTCTTTTGCCGCAGCGGGAAAATTGCGACCTCGATAAGATTAGACATATGGCAAAAGCATATGGCATAGGGAGGGTACGGGGTTACGGGCACATTGTATGGCAACAACAAACGCTGCAGTGAGAAGACATTCCATTAGGCAAGTGCTAATGCTGCATGGTAAATATTTGAGAATCTAAGAAGTGTGTCTGTATATATATTTTTTTGCCCACTTTTACCGAAAAAAAAATAAAATGCACACACACAGGAAATACCAGACAAAGTTGTCGCTAATCTTATCGAATGGGCCCAAGAGAAACGCTTCCAATTAGCTGGCGTGGGAACAGAGTCAGTAAACAGGTTACGATACATCTAAGATAGGGCAAGAAAAAAACAAAACTAACCAAAATCTGCTCGACGGAAATTCATTAGCGATTTGTTGTCTCTATGCAAACAAGCTGATAAGCTAAATATGCTTGGGTCAAAACCAGATACACGTACAACTGGCTATATGGCTAACCTGCATCTGTCTTGATTCTTCTTGCAGCTACACAAAACCGCAATCTTTTGAGGATTGTGTGGGCGACGAGCTGCCTGTGGGCTGGGAGGAGGCGTACGACTCGAATATTGGACGCTACTATATCAACCACATAGCACAAAGCACACAGCTTGAGGATCCGCGCCAGGAGTGGAAGAGCGTACAGGAGCAAATGCTCAGCGACTACTTGTCCGCGGCACAGGATCAGCTGGAGAACAAACGCGAGATGTACGATGTCAAACAGCAGCGTCTCAATCTTGCCCAAGAGGAATACAATCACCTTAACAAATTGGCGGCCAGTCGCAGCAGCTGTAAGTATACACAACACAACATATTTCTCCATAGGCCGACTATCACGAGGGCTAACCGATTTCTTTTTTTTTTTTTTTATATTGTTTCTGTCAAACGACAGCGATAAGAGATTTCACAATTATTGCTTAATGATAGCCGCATTCTTGTCAGCTTATAAACACACTCTTTTATTTTGGACATGCGTCCAGATAAGGCAGCTTACTTAATCTTCTATCTATTGAATTGATTTCGATAGGAGGCTTTTACGTAGAGTACTTACCCGATTCTCCCTCAAATTTCATGTACAGCAATCCCTTTGGGGGGGATATCAGGACATTACAGTTAACTTCTTACACGCTTCTCTCTCTGTACATAGTATGTGCCCAAATATATATAAATACCGAATACTGTAGAGTATTTTTTAACTATCAACAGCCATTACTTACCCGCTTCTCTCTTCCTCTCATTTGCAGTATGCTCGTCGTCTAGTTCTATGAGCCGACACGATCCGGAGCTGTTGCGTGCCGATTTGATGCTGGCGCGTGAGCGCGTGCGTCAACTGAAACAGGAGCTGACTCACATTACAAATGATATATCCTACACGGAGCGGGGCATGAACACGCTCTACTCCGTGGGCGAGAAGATCAATGCGCGCAAGAACGGCTGCTACGACATTGCCGAGGTCCAAGCGATACGCGAAGAGATGCTCAAGGTGCACAAGTCCCTTGTCTCTGGCGAGAAGGTGCGCGAGGAACTGATGCGCAGTCTGGTGCAGATCAAGAACGAGCTGAGCCGCCAGCAGATAAATGAGGAGAACGCCGAGCTAATGAGTGCCGCTTCACCCTTTGATCGCGTATGCGTGGCCAGCCAGACGGACCTGTGCGGCGCCGGGGAGCATCTGAATGGCGGAGCACGCTTCGCCGAGATGGCCAAGACGAAGCTGCAATATGCAGAGTGGCGCAAGCACATCAAGAAGCTGCAACAGCAGCTGGCGGATCATGTGGAACGCATTGAGCCGGGTCAACTGGAGTCGGACAAGGATCGCATTCTGCTTATACAGGAGAAGGAGAAGCTGCTCAACGACCTAAACAGCATTTCGCTTAAGTCGCGCAGCGCCGAGGAGAAACAGGTCATACAACAGACGCGCCACAAACTGGAGGAGGATCTGAAGGAGGCGTACGAGGCGACCAACACATGCATAGCGAATCGTCTGCGCTTCCACGAGGAGAAACAACTGCTGCTGGACAAGCTGCAGGAGGCCCTGAAGTCCACCAAACTGCTAGAGGAGCGCCTCAAGTCATTCTCCTCGGAGAGCACCTTCTCCATTAGCAGCGGCAGCAGCCTGGGCTCCCTCTCCACTGCCAGTAGTAAGAGCGCGCTCAGCTTTACGGACATTTACATAGATCCCTTTGCCGTGGGCGAATCGCCCATTGATGTGGTGGATCTGCAACGACGCTCGCAGCGCCTATTCCAGCAGCATCAGCGACTGCCACCCGTGCACCCAGCCCTGCAGCAGCAGCAACAGACGCAGCCGCAGGCATCCTCGGAGGTCTCACTGTCGCCGCGAAGCAGCCTCTCAATGGAAACGCCGCCCGCCTCGCCCATGAAATACAATGCGATTGCCGATCAGCCGCAGGCACAGGCCAAGCTCAAAGAGGAGCCAACATATGCCAATGCGTTGCCCGCTCTGCCTACGATACCCGCGCCGCCCGCCTACGCAGCTCCACCTGCCATCCCGTTGGCTTTGGCTGCTGTGCGTGCTCATCCATATGACCTGGACTCCACAGTGCTGGACTGCATGATGCTGGAGGCAAAACTGCAGAAGCTGAACCTCGGTTCACCGCTCAATCTGAATGGACCGCTGTCGCCCATCTCGGAGAAGCCCTCGCTGCTAGATCTGCCGCAAGAGATGCTGAGTCGTTCCTCTTCCACCTCGAATACGCGTTCCGTTTCGGCAGCTGTGAGCAACGAGTCTGTTGCCGGTGATTCCGGCGTCTTTGAGGCATCCCGTGCGCATTTGCCGCGTAAGGAACTGGCCCAGGTGCAGATTGGACTGAAATATCTGAAGCAGGAAGGTGTGCTTGTCGTGTCTCTAGAGCGTGCCAATAATTTGTCAGCCCTTTGGACAGCCACTACGGACAACTCGCAAGTGTAAGTCTGCCCGTTCAGATCCCATTCAAAGGCAGTTGCTCACATTTCCATTTTCTCCTTTTGTAGTTATTTGCGCGCCGCTTTGCTGCCCAATTCGCTGACCTCCATACGCACCAAGGCGCTAGGCGACTTCCAGAAGCCCGTCTTCAATGACACCTTCGCGGTGCCCATCTCGTTGGACAAGCTGCTAACCAAGAGCCTGCAGGTGACCGTGGTCAGCATGACTGGACAAAAGGAGGAGATAATTGTAAGTCGTAGCTGCAGTACATTATAAGAGACTAAGCTCTAATCCTTGCCTTGATTTGATTCTTTCAGGGCACTGTGCAGATCAGCATGGCCGAGTTTAATCCGGAAGATTCCACGCTCAAATGGTACAATGTGCTCAGTTCCAAGTTTATACCGAGCTTTGAGTCACTGGATTTGCCCTCCACAAGCGCAGCGGCAGCAGCTGCCGCCGTTGCCGCCAGCAACAACAATAACAGCAACACCAACAATCGCGAAGAATCCTCGGATGAGTCCACAATAACATCGTCGCAAACCTCAACGCTAACGCGCAACCAGGCGCCACCATTGGAGCTGCAGGCGCAAATAGCCGAGGAACTGCCCGAGCATGTCCGCCACAACGAGCAGCAGTGCAGCGACGATGATGACGACGACGATGAGGAGGAGGATGAACAGCAGCTGGTCGGCACACTCGGCCTGACGCACTGTAAGTGGTCGAACTCTTCGAACAGCACATGAATTCTTAACTTATGCCGAATTTGTAAACCCACCATTAGCTGGTTGCATGCTGGACGCCTACCTGGAGAACATGAAGCAGGAGTATGCCGATAAGGAAACTAACACCGATTGCGCCTTTCCACCAGAGAAGCTACGCAGCCAGTCGCAGCTGCTGGACGACAGGCCCGTGAAGCGTTCGCAAACGTTTACGCCCTCGGCGGCAGTCAGCAAGAATCGTTATAATTGTCGGCTCAATCGCAGCGACTCGGACTCGGCCATGCACTTTGGCGTAACGCCACACACCTTCCATCGCGGCGCCGTGGAGCGACGTTCGCTGCGCTTCCAACCCAAGGCGACCAAGTCTGTTACAAGTGAGTCCAACGTAAAACGTCACTCTGGTAACTTGAATCTAACTTAATAATCTCTTTGGCTTTTAGAACTGCATCATAACCACATACCACGCACGAGCTTGGACTTGGAGTTGGATCTACAAGCACAGCACAGCAAGCTTTTCTTTCTCAACGATCAAATCTCCAAGCTGCAGAACCTCAAGGAAGTGTAAGTAGCTTGAAGTGCACAACGTTCCTCCTGCTTATCTTCCTAATTGTATGCTTCGTCATCTCTTGTAGTCTTCAGAAGGCGTGCGATAACAAGGATCCTTTGATTGCCGCCTGGGCCATTGAGAACGAAGAGTTCCAGCGTCTGGTTGCACGTGCCGATCCCGCCAAGTTCCCCGAGGAGCGTCTGTTGCAGAAACTGCTGATGAAGACCACCAAAGAAATACACAAGCTACGCAAGACCAAGGTGCCCAAAGGCGCCCCCGATTTGGTCTCCTTCAAGTGAGTTATATTAGCTGACCAAAGCGTCTCCAGCTGCTAATCTTGCCCATTGTTTGTTGCAGAGAGAAAATCTCCTTCTTTACACGCAAGGGCATGTCCGTGCCCGAGCTGCCAATCGAATTCATGCATCCCGATGCGGATGCCATCGAAGAAGAGGAAGAGGATGACGATGATGATGAGGAGGACAATGTGGTTGAAACAACCATTGCCATTAACACGGCTCTGGTGGCCAGCAGCAATAGAAATAAGAATCTCAGTGAGCATCACCATCGATCAACAGACGGCGCATTGTCCAGACTGGCTGCCACCCCCACTCCAGCCATTAACCCAGCCCCTGTTTCTGCACCTATTCCTGTGCCCGTCTCCGTTCCCGTAGCAGCGCCACTGGCCGATGAGGCCAAGCCAGAGCAGCAACGCTACGACTATGTCGTCGACCGCAACTACGGTGTGGAGGTGTAGTTTCCGCTACCTTTGTGCTGGACGACACCCCTTCCCACCTGAGCTGTATATTTTTGTAATTATTTTTATTTTTGGTATTTATTTGCATTAGGCGAAAAGTATTTATATGTGTATAGAAGAGAAACTAGATGAAACTGATGTAACAAATATCTGTGCCTTATAGAGAAAGAGTTGGAGCAGACCAACAGCAACAACAACAACAACAACAGCAACACGAAATATGCAAGAAATGATATAATTATTTGTAACTGCATAGAACTAACTAGCCCTAAATGCATAAATTGTAGTATTAGTATAGGCCCATAGTCAGTTTGTACTAATTGTCCCTGACCAACCCCCAAAAAATTGACCCTGTACGAAAAGAGCAAAGCAAATGTCTTACAAACTTGGCCACCCGACCCGCCATCCGCCCCTTTAAACGCGCACATTGCACGTTATGAAACTGTCAAATTCATATTGAAAACCAACTGTATTCTTAAGACTTGAGCAAATTATACGAATGTAGAGGAATATTTTTATATATAAATATATACATAGTACATATAGAGACTAGTGATACATTTTTAATTAGTTTAGTCCAAACACCAACAAAACATACAAAAATTAAAAAAAAATATATTTATTATATACATACCCATTACTCAGAAATGGATGAGTGCATACTACTCCAATCTGTTAGTTTAATTAGCTTGCGTTTTTGTTAAGCTCGAAACGAATTCTACTATTTTTTTTTATAAAAAAACCTATGAAAAAAAAAAAAACAAAAAAGTCCATGTACCATATTAGTTAAGCGCTATACGCCGCATAGGTATAGCTAAGACCGCTCCTCAACAAAAGAAAAAAAAATCTGTAAAGCGCGCCTGTTGAAATTGTTAAACTATTGCCCCGGAGCTATGAATTTGATGAGAAAATCAAAACAAATCAAACATGAAAATCTAAACTATTAAGTTAAATGTAATTCTAGGTTAGTTTTAGTTACTGCTTTCTCAGCTCTTTGTAAGCTTCGCTGTTGTTTTGTTAACACTAACCGCGCCCGTCCCCGCTCCTCAAACCAACCGCCCCTTCCCCGCTAGCCAACTCAGTAATATAAATAACGGAAAGAGAGCCCCACATATTTTTTATATATATACGTTAGTAATTTAGCTATAATAAATTATATGAATGAGAACATGTATATTGTAATTGTGCAATAAACAACAACAAAATTCTACTGACATAACTGAAAGAAATGATAATTTATTGAGTGAATTTCCGTGGAATATAACCTTGCTAAAGCAATTTGTATGCTACTGATTGCATGTCCTTTAAATGACCGGCATAAAGGTGATTTTATAAATATTATCAAATTTGCTTAAATACATTGTCGAAATCCTTAAACTAGTATTAAAAGAGTTCTGGCTATCAAAATGTATCAATATGTTTGGATCAAAAATACGATGTTTGGTACTGCTTTTTTTAGGCGGCCGGAAAGAAGGCAACACTTTCCAAATTCACATGAAATTGTTTTCAGTCGCCATCTGGTGATAAAATACGGTACTTCAAAAACACAAGCAGCTCAAAAGTATGCAACGTCTTACAACTTTTTGAATTGTATGCTTGCTTATCCCCGCTGCAAATTACAATATCTTGGATGGATAAATTAGGTCTTGAAAATATGTGAAGAGTTTTTAATATGATGAATGAAAAGATTTTCTTTAAATTGAATTTTGTTCCATACAAGGAACACTCAAGCCATAAGCTCAAGCCATACTCTTGGGTCCACAATCAAAAACTTTTGTTTAATTAATTATTTAAAAACATTTTATTTTTAAGGTCAGTTTCAGTATGTTTGTTGTACTTTATCATAAACTTTATTCACATAAAAATAAATAATTATTACATTTCGATATTTAGCTTTTAGCCAAGCAGAGCTTAAAATCGCCACGGCCGCCACGGCACATCCTGTTCAAAACTTCCTGTTGCTTCGGTTGTTCCTTGTCGCGTATTCATTATTATAATGCTTATGCTTTAAAGTGCGTATTTACAAAGATGTTGCAAGAAGAACTTAATTAACGGGCAAATATGGAACGGCAGACATCCGGCTGAGGGGATTGTTTGGATTGGTGGTGATATTTGGATGTGCATTTTTTTTTTGTTTGGAATGGTGTTGGTTCTGGTGGTGGTGCTGGTGCTGGTGGTGCAGTTGGTGGTGCTCAAAAGGCGCCATTGAAGTGCAGGTTTTGTGATGCAAATTGCGGTATGCCATGGTTGAGAGCTAAAACTTTACTAATTACTTTCAATTCTTCCAGATTTCTTAAACTATTAAACGGACTTAACTGATTGCTAGGTATAATTAATCTAGAATTTGGATTACCTGAGCTCACGCTGGGCGTGCCTGCTCCTGCTGCTGCTGCTGCTGCTGTCGTTGACTTTGACTGCTGCTGTAACAGTTGCTGCTGCTGTTGCAGATACTGCTGCGCATTTTGCTGCAATTGGCTGCTAAGCTGCGGCGTCAAGTGTTGGCGATAGAAATTTTGATTTTCCAGATTGTTTTGCTGGCTTACAACGGTGGTGGCAAAGGAGTTGCTCGGCTGGATTTCCACATTTTCATTATTCAGCCCAAAGTTTCCGGTACCCGATTCCTGTCGAAAAAAACGCGCTCGATTCTGCTGCTGCTGTTGCTGCTGCTGCTGTTGCTGTTGCTGCTGTTGCTGTTGCTGCTGCTGTTGCTGATAAAGCGCATTGCTTACATAGCTGGGCAGCAGCAACGGTTGCTGCTGCGGCTGTTGCTGCTGCTGAAATTGCTGGTAATTATTTTGGGGTGGTGCTTGCAACAGCGATGCCTCCGCAGGCGCAAAGCTGAACTGATTTGAGGCTTGTAGCTGTAAATGATTGTTGTTGTTGTTGTTGTTGTTGTTTATGTTGCTGCTGGTAATGCTATTGGGATTTTGGTTATTGCTGACAGCATGTTCCGCTGTTTTTTGCAGATTTTGTTGCAAATTTTGGAAAATTTGTTGCACTGCATTCGTTGCCGTTGGCGATTTCTGATAGTTATTGTTGTTGTTGCCGTTGCTGCCGTGCAGGGCAAATTTATGAGCCGCAACGGCATCGCGCAGCGGCAATTGCTGCTCAATTGGATATGTGGGATAGATAATGGTCTTCGTATGTGTGCTGGGTATAAATTCCACCGAAGGTCTGATGGAGTAACCAGGCAGAGGCGGCTGCAGCGTTTGTATTGCCTCCAGTGATGCATGCTGCTGCTGCAACTGAAGCTGTTGCTGTTGTTGCTGTTGTTGCTGTTGCTGCTGCTGCTGCAGCGGCTGCAATGTGCTCGATTGCGCAAGCGGGGCAACTTGGTAGCGACTTTGACTCTGCTCCTCCAGAAGCTTCAACTGGCGCAAGATCAGCGCCTGCTGCTGCTGGGCCTGCAGCTTCAGCTGATAGATTTGCTGCTCCAGGGCGCGCTGTCGCTCAATGATGTAGCTATTGACGCTGGGCGGCACGGGTGCTGTCACACTGGGGCTAGCCAGCGGCTCCTAAATGCAGAGAATTTATACAAGATTAGTGCGGTGTCATTTGCTTGGATGCGAACCTACCTTGATGTAGTTGTTGTTCGAGCTGCTGCCGCTGAGAAAGGCGGGCGTTGTGGAGAAGCCCGCATGGTTGAGACTCGTCTGTGCGGTGCTCGTGCTGGTGGTGCTCGTGGGACTCTGTGTGGTGAGCGGCGCTGCAGGTAGCTCCGATTCCAGAACGTTCAGCTTGGTGATGGTGGGTCCAACGTGTGGCAGTGGCAAAGGCAACTGTGGCTGCTGTTGCTGCAGCTGCTGGGGCTGAGGAAAGCTTTGCTCGCCCTGCAGCAGCGGGCGAAACTTTTGCGCCGTGCCCCGCTCATCTAGATCCACTGTAAAGGCGGTTACGAGCGGCGCCGCCTGTATGCGTATATCCTCCTTGTCCACCAGCTCAATGTTCTCGCCATCCTCGTTGTGTGTGGGGCGTGGCGTTGTTGTTGTTGTGGTTGTTGTGGTGCTGGTCGTGCGACGCCTGGTGGTGCGTGGCCTTGGCGTTGTTGTCGTCGTTGTTGTTGTGGTTGTTGTTGATGTTGATGTTGTTGCCGTCGTTGCCTTTTTCACGTTGCGTATCTCAAACTTGATCTCATTGCTACCATCGTGTGCAATCTCATTGCTGCCTAGCGAACTGTCCACGCTGCGTGTCAGCTGACGCGAATCGGGACCCGCATCCGCATCCAGCTTGGCATCGATGGTGACCGGCTTGCGGACTGTTGTCTTCTTCCACAGCTTAGAGCGATCGATGAAGGAGGAGAGCAACTGCTCCTGGGCATTGCGTTCGTCAAAGGTGGCCGTATAGAACTGCACGGTGGGCACCACAGCATCCGAGGAGCTGGTGCTCTCCTCCAGAATCTCCTCACGCTCCCGTGTCGGGGCCAATGTGGTTATCTCTTTGCGCTTTAGCGGCAGCGCACTGATTGACGCCTCCGCATCCGCTTCCACCTCGTCTTGCGAAGAGGCCTCCTCTCGCTCCAGCTTGTCTATGGCACGCAGCAGCGCCTGTCGCACCGAGTAGTCCAGCTTCTGTATGGCCTCTCGTGGTATAATCTCATTGCTCTCAGTGCTTACATTCTCAACCTCTGTGGCCGCCTCATCCGCCTGAACGCCATCGGCAGTTGCCAACTGGAGCATGAGCGCGGCGAGCAGCAGTGCCAGCAGCAACGCCCAGGGCAGCGTGTTGCAATGTCTCTGGGAATGGGATGAGTCAAAGAGTAAGTAGATTAGCTTCAACAATTATGCTAATTAGCATTGGGGTCTGCAATTGAGGCATTTACTAGATGGCTCAATAAGCTTGGCTAAGCAATCCACCACCTGCCCCCACGTCCCACACTATTATATTTGGGCGCGGCATGGTGGAGTGCACAGTTCAAGCCTCATTTGAGATAATGGCAATAAATGCAGCCTTGGAGGCGCCGTAAATAGAGCGAGTGTTAAATAATCTTGGAATATTTGAGATCATTAAAAGCAAGTGTAACTCGCAAGCATAATTGCTGCATGACGCAAGATACTATTATATTATATTAAACCTATTAGCTAAAATTTCGGATGACAGTTTTCTGTCAGTGTATAATATGTGTATAGTGTCAATCAGTCGATCCAAATAAAATATAAATATTTTATTACAATTATTATTATTATTAAAAATTTGTCACTCTAGTCCAATGGCGATATATCTTTCGAAGAACAGGCTATGTCTGGCTTATTGGACTCACAAGTGGAATAACCCTGCCTAAGGCTCAATTTTTTTATAATAAAGGTCATCCCATATAAAGGTCATTTCGTGTTATGAGCCAACTTGTATAGCTTTTCGATTATTATATGTTTCCTTTTTGGAAAACTCTACCCATAATTTGAGGGCAGTAGCGCTTCAGATTGGGTACGTTCACTGCTGAACCCAAACATTTAGTTGCAACCTCCAGTCAGATGAGTATATATATATACGTATGTATATAAGCACGGGTACGTACAATCTAGCGATGGCTCGCTAATCTGTGCATGTTCATCTTTCCGGCATTTGTAAAGACGGCAAATCATAACGCATTATAGCACGTAACCTGCCGCAGAGATTGTCGAGTCAGAGTTGGTGCAGTGGGGTAAGGGGATGCGGCATGCTGAATGTTGCGTTGCTTTTGCACAATTTGCGATTTTCAACAGCTTGACGATTGATTTCTGGCCCTGGCTTTTGACTGTGGCTCGGAAACGAAACTGTTTGCAAATTGCCTTGCAACGCTTGTTTGGACGCTGCTGAAAGTTTAGACTAATTGTTGCATCAACAAGTGGTGCGCCAATCCACAGCCACAGCCACAGCCATAGCGATCATGCCAAGCCAAAGCAAACTTATCTGACCACCTGTCACTCTCTAAGTGGGCCTGGTCTGGTCTGGTCTGGCCTGGGTATCGGGTTTGCCGCTCAGCATTTTGGCAATCACGTTTCTGCCACTTGGCACTTGGCTAGTTTTGTTTTTCTTCTGTTTTCAGCCAAATTTTACAATTGTTGCTCGATTTTGGCTGCGCATTGATTTCGTTTTCGGGAGCACTTAAATTATTTAATCAGCAATGCGGAATAAAATTCAAAAATGCGCCCGCCATGCTTAATCTTGGCGATTTAGAAAAGCGCAACTAACCACAAAAATTATGCTAATGTATGGCACTTATATAATCTGAAGAGAAGGGCCAGGGCCAAAGGGGCAAATTGTGGAGTAACTCCTCGATATACATTTCCAATTTCAATTACAAGCATTGAAAACCCAAAGTACATAGATACAAATGTAGATATACATATAGATATGAAATAGAATATATGAAATAAAACAAGTTAAATTTTTCGACTCGAAGTGCGCTTTTACTCTTTCTCTCTCTCAGTCCCTTTCTCTCCCTCACACACTCTCTCTCTCTTTCTCTCTCTCTCTCTCTTTCTCTTTCTATTACCTCTTTCAATTTCTCTTTCTCTCTCGCTTAGATATTATCATTGGAAACTCTTTGAGCTCGCCTTTACCTAACCTAACCCTTGCTTCTATCTCTATCCCTCTTTTCTTTCTGTATAGGATTCAGCCTTTTGCACATCATTGAAGATTTCAATTTCGAAATCCCCTTTCCTAGCTTAAGTCTCTATATAGATATGACCCTTTTTGATCCTCATTAGACGCCTGCTAATCCAAACCAACCTAAACTAGCCTATGCCCCGCGTTCTTCGAACTTATGCCAAAATAATAATTAATCTTTTCTTAATTTAACAGCTCATCAGCAAGTTGTAAGCGAATTGCTGCGGTTGCTTGAATTTAATTTGATTGGATGCAACTTTCTATGCACATTGTGTATTGTGTTTTACCTCTTTTAAATAGCCGGTCCAGCACTCTTTTACAAGATCAATCAAATTTCAACATGACTCAGCCATTTTCACACAAAAGCGCAATAATGATAATAATTTTTCCGAGTTAACTGAATGTATTTTTGTTTTTTGTTTGGCGCCGCCCCAGCGCAAGGTTAAAGTTCAAGTTCTGCCAGAGGGCAAATGTGAAGAGAAAACTCCTGGCTCGATTGCAGTTTGACAGCCAATAAACAACTAAAGACGGCAAAAAAAGACAACTGCAGCATTTGATGGGAAATAATTTGCAGTTGAAGAAATATCTAACATTGATTTTGATTTCTTGTTGCACGGCCACAAAATTTATTGCCGACTTTCTGTCTGGTGCCTGAATTGTGTTTTTCTTTATATATATACATTTTTTTAAAGGTTTTTTCTTCATTTATTTTTTTGGCTAAATAAAAAGCCACAAAATCAATAGCGTTGTTGTCCGCCTTACTGCTCATTTGCGTCAATTTCACTATGGAAATCATCGCCGGCCTCAGTTGCGATGGCCGGCTCGTCAATTCGTCAAGTCGTCAAATCGTCAAATCGCCAGCAGCTTGCTTTGCGGTCGTCTTTCGCGCTAATCAAGTTGCCAGCCTTATACACATGCCTTCGAAAATGGTAATCATCATAAATTGTAATGCCCAGGCCAAGGCACTGGGAAATCTAACGGCTATATTACGAGTCCCAACTAAAACCAGCCAGCTAAAAGCTTAGCTCAGTGTACATAAAATACCATTTTTTCTGTTTTGTTTTCTTTTATTTTCATTTAGTTTTTCAACATGGAAATAAGCGAAAACTATGAAAATGAAAAGCACTTGAAAAGCCAGGCGGAAGCATAATATTTACAATAAAGTACAATCTTATGTTTCCTCTTCATTTAACCAAATCATCATCAGCTATTGAAGGTGAGTTTTCTTTACACTAAACTCTAGAAAAAAAACACATAATAATATATTTAAAAAAAACCCAAAAAAACAAAATATTTGTTTGGGTCATAATTTTGTTTTAATTCATGATATTTTCTCATATTTCCCATACTTTCCCCGCCGCTGTATAAAAACACAAATCTACGCCTTATCTTAATTTTCAGGCATGCAGTAAGAAAATCCAATCGCGTGCAGCTCTAACATCAAGCTAATGCAAAAAATGCCTTATAAATATTTTTTAATTAAGGCTCATCTATAAGATTGGGATGCTTAAGTTCCGCAAGAGGCGATGCTCCCCCCATGCGGTAAGGTGTAAAAATGATTTAACAACCGAGCCAACCATATAAATTAGCAATAAATCAATGCACAAAAGCCAAACTGTCTATATTTATTGCTCGTTTTATTGTTTAAAGCGTGGGCTGAAATTGTATTTTTTTGTTTATTTTTTTTCCATCTTTTGTTTATTATTATTTTCTTGTATTTTACGCTGTGAAAGAAGCCAACGGTGAGTGAAAAGTACAACACTTACGTAATCATCTTTGGCCAAATTAAAACTTCACTTTCGTTGGCTGCGCGTGTAAAACTGGAAGATCATAAGAAAGACTGAATGACTGCAAGACCTGAAGACTGGGTAACCCAGTTCCATTGATAAATGGCACCTCATATACGTCGCATTGTCCAGTAATTTAAGCTGACAGCCGCCTTTAGGCCTTTAGGCTCGCGAGGGAATCTTATGTCTCGCTCTGTGATTAATTTCACGCCCGCTGATCGCCGCTCGACCATCTCGCATTTTGCATTTTTCATACATCTTTTTTTGTAGTTTTAACAGCTGCATTTTGCATTCTTCATGTTGCATTTGGGCATTGCGATTGCTTAACCAACTGGACACCGTCCAGTGGCATCCACAATCCACGCACTATTAAGCAGCTGCCACCTAGTCATTTGTATTAAGCCTTCAAAAGAAAACAAGAGTGGCTTAGTCAGGACTGGGAGATACCCTGAAATTCCTCCAATACATACACAAAAGCACAAATAGTCTAAGAGCTGTGATTATTCTTCCTTTGGCCCTACACTATGAGTAATGAATGCATTGTTGATTAACTTGGGTGCTTATAGTCCGATCTTATGCAAATTTCATAGCTTACATGTGTAGTACAAAATTATGTATATACCAAAGCGCCGAACTATGTTTAAAAATCATATCTTCCGGAGGGAATGGATAAGGTATCCGAAGGGTATAATCATTTTATTCTGCATAAACTATATGAAAACCAAATTAAGTTTTATGTATCTAGCTCGTATAATTTTCGATTTCTGCTTGAAAGCAAACGACCTAAAAATTATTTCTATTGAAACTACGAAAATAAGAATTGATAAAAAAGAAAAATAATTGACTTCTTCTGCATACGACAAAAAACATTTCAAATATCAAGTCTCTAGCTTTTGTAGTTTCCGAGTTTTACAGATATGAAAAGATCGACTCGGTTCGCCAAACTGAGCAAGAAGATAAGTATATACCTCATTGGAGTCTCTTTATTTTGCATGTTGCATTCATATACATCATAACCATGATACCCTTTTTATCAATGTACAATGGGTGCGGGGTATAAAAAGAAAACCTGGCCGAAAGTTTCGAGTTGATTATACGAGTTGATTTTATCTAGTGAGTAACGCAATCTGCCGATGTCTGTGCAAATTTTATTGTATGTTTGTTTGCTTATGCTTTATGTAGGCCAGCATAAATATTAATATTAGTTTTGTAAGTCCCCAGCGCAGCGGTGTCATAAAATGCAGCAATATCATAAATTGCAATAAAATATCATAATATCATTAAGTGGCAATAAAATCTATTTCATGAGGCAGCCAGTTAACGCCCAATCATCCGATTGAATGCCATGCGAAAGAGTAATAGCGGGTAAAACCTTTTTTAACACACAGTTTGCCAGTTAAACATCTACAAGCAGCTAAGTTGGAATTGCTTGTAAGCAGTATAAAGTCCACGTGAAAAACATGAATGAACATAGTTTGTATAAACATAGTATTTATAGAAGTTCTTGTCTTTGTATAAAGAGGAAATATTTCAATTTGTTCATAAGCCCAACCTCACATGAATAAAATAATATTTTCAAAATAAAACAATCTCAATAAATAAATTTACATTCGTTAATCAGCTGTTGGCATTAGATAGATGATAGATCGATGAACTTCCACTTATACATTTTATTTTTCTCAAAATATAATTTGTAATAAAATCTTTACAGATATTTGAGCTTGATATTAAAATTGTAGTTTAATTATAATAACTATTTGGCACAACTCCAGTAAAATAAATTATAGCAGAGGGGCCAGAACGTGCTTTGAAAGGCGGGTCTGGTAACCAATTGATTGACAATCAGGTGATTGTTGTGTATATGATTCGCTGAGCCTTACAGAATCACGAACAGAATGTCTTCCCAAAAAAAATAAAATCTTCTTCAAAACATATGTAAATTTCTGCTGGTTTTCTAAATAAATCTCTCGTAAGCCCATTTTTTCTTTTACTCTATTTTATCATACAATATACATATGTTTTTAATATTTTTATAAGGGCATTCAAGCTTCTGTATACAGTCCATTTGCCTAAATTTTCTCTGCTGCGGTTGCCCAATGAATTTGTTACAGTATTTTATGAGCTTTTAACTGCCTTTGTTGCTACCATGTTTTGTCGTCGAACCAAAGCGCAGTCCCATAAAATGCCATGTAATTGTTGTGTGTGTGTGTGTATGTTTGTGCACCTGTCCAGCCGTATCTGTAACAAGCCGAATACATTTGCATAATTTCACACTAAAAAACCAAATCTGAGCTGAGGCTCCCTTCCAAGTGGTTCCTCTTGTGGGTCTGTCAAAAGATTTTGGGATTGTCGTTGGAATTGGGCCTAAAATGATTGTCATGTTTTGACATGCCAGCGAGCTTTTGATTGGCATGCGTGTGTCTCTTTCTGTGTGTGTGTATGCGTATGTGCCCGTCTATTGGCCAATAGGTTTATCGATATTGAATTCATTCAGAGTCTGTTTGTTACAATTCATTTAATATCCATTTGCATATTTATGTGCATTTAATTGGGTTTTGGTTTCGTTTCAACTCGTTTAGCTGTGGCCACAAATATCGACGATACGCAGATCATTTTGCCACGCTGCAGCCATTGTCTTTATGCTAAGCTTGGGCTGTGAACAAGTCTGGTCTTTGTTAATTGGCCAGAGGTCAAGTTTCGCAGATGGGGCCGATAACGAGCTGAAGTTCAAGTTGAACCTTGTCACATTTGACATGTTTTGTTGATCAAATTGAATATGAATGATAACAACAGATTAGATAATGGCTTAAACAGATTTGCTCAATCATTATGGTAGGCTCAATTCAAGCTTGGATCAACTATGAAAATCCCAAGCTCAGCGATTGGCCAAGCCAGAAAAAATATATATAATTTATATACCAAATATATATGGTTGTATATCCACATAGCATTTCATAATAAAACTAAAAATAATACGAAATTACCAATGGGCGCGTATTACAATAAATTAACAAAAAGTGAAAAACAAACATACAAAAACAGTTGTTTAGTTGTTGTTTTTGACTGTTTATTTTCTTTTTGTTTTTGGTTTTTTATTTTTTTTTTTGCGGGCGCATTCGCGTAATGTTCGCCCATTGTTTGCGCGTCTTCGAGCAGCAGTTGGATGAGTTGCTTGATCAGCCCAGAGAGCAGAGGAAGGCGAAGGCAAATCTTTTCTTTCTCGTTTCTTTCTGCTGCTGCTGTTGATTTTTTTTGCTGTTTGCATCTAATGGCACGTTGAGGTAAAAATGCAATGTCAATGGCACTCGGCACTCCGCAGTCAGCGGCACTAGGCACATGGGCAATTTCGGTTTCACTTTTATCGACGCCCGAGCATCTGGCTTTTAGGAAGATGAAGATGATCGAGTCGCCGTCGCCGTCGCCGTCGCCGTCGCCGTCGTCATCGCAGTCGCCTTTGTCATTTGCCCAATTCAAGTGGTAACTGTTTTGTTGTTATTGCTGCTGCTTGGGCTGCTGCGTTTCCATCTGCGACTTTGGCTGTGGCTGCTGCCGCTTTGTTTTGCTCATATTGTTGCATTATTTTTATGTATTATGTAAAATCGCTTACATTGTGTGTGCAGCGTCGTGTGCCACTTAGGCTAGGAGAGGGGAGCTTGGACTGCTGTTGACCTTTCAGCACAATAATAATAACAATAATAGCGCGTCAAGTCATCAAAACGTTTAACGTAATATGGAAAGGGTCATGCCGAAAAACAAAAGACTTAGGCAACGAACTTGCCACTAAATCCTCCACAAAAGAAACTTTGTGTTGCGTGCTTACAATTATGCACACTACTCAATTCAGATTTATTTACGCGCAATGTCAAATACCTTTCAACAATTGATGCCAGACGTATGTAGCTGCAGCTCCACATGGATATGGATATGATTCCATGCGGCGCAGCTTAAAGTCAGGTGTCGGTGTCCGTCTCGGTGCTGCATGTCTCTGATTTATGTGCTCGACGTGGTGTTGGCAAAGCAAACCTTTTTAGCATGGTAAATTGTTATTTTGACAGTTGCACAATATCGTGCATGGCCTGTGGATGGATACAGATCTATAGACACGATACTCTTACTTATCGCAGCAGGCGAACTGACTGTGCGGGCGTTTTGGAGTTCATGAATTGAATGCCTTGTGAATGAAGCGATCGTGAGTGTGTGTTGCGCTTTTACTTTTATTTAATTATAATAAAACAACACTTCTCTATACCCTATACACATGTAATGGCTGAGAAGGAATATGCAACGGTAGGTAATTAAAATCTCCCATTTTGATGCTGCACTGCTTTCATTTTTATAGATCTTTTCCTACATATTTCTATAAAAAGCACAACATGAGATACTATCATATTTTTTTTCTCTTCTCCAAATCTATTGCTGATATTCCCCGTAGCATTACCCACCCTTATGAAGCAGTATTTGTAAAGGTATTTTCGCATTGAAATGCTTATTGCTTGTTTACGTATTATTTAAGGTCTTGCGGTGAGAAAAGCGTGGACAGTACATGATTTATGTGGCAGCTTGCTAATTTTGGCTGATGGTGAAATCAGCAGTTTGGCAAAGAAGAAGACGCAGGCACATAATCAATTTTAAGCATTGTCAAACTGCAATTATGCAATGGCGAAAAGTGAAATTTTATTGCATGTCAACAACAGGCGACAGATGCACACATCTTACTCGTTTTGGGACGTCTTCACTGATGACTCGCCTGGCTGAGTGGCTGCCTGGTCAGCGTCCAGTTGAGAGCCCAGTGCCAACTCTCAACTTTGCAACAGGTCGCTAGCAGCAGCAGCAGCAGCAACTTTTTTGTATATTATATATTTTTGTAGTTGGTTGCATAAGTCGAAATCGGATATGCCAGGGTGTGCGTTTATGGATTGCTTGGCATTGGCTGAGAAATTGTGGCTTGGCGTTTATGAACGTGGTTAATCAAAGAACCAGTAAACCGCTCATTTGATAAAAACCTGATTGAGGAGCAAACGATTTAATTGAGTTAATCCGAACAAAACTGCCGCTTAACAATACAGCAACCACATATATCATCTATTTCCATTTGCTCCAAATGCAATATTTGCTTTCGGCCCAATTAGCCCTGAAATTAAGTGGTATCTTTTACATTTTATGATCTTTATGCGTTTCAAGTATCTACCTTAAGTTAAGATTAATCTGTAAACCAAATGAGCTCCACATAACACATATTAAATTGTTTTATTGCCCCTCGTGGACATCGCTTCAAAATTGAATCATTAAATGGCATTAAAAAGCCATTACACAAATGACTTGGCATGCAAATCAAATGACTTTCCATAATTTGATCTGACTAAAAGAGAAAAAAAAGCAACAAGTGTATATGCATTTTGCATACATATATAAGTGATCATTCGTTGATCGATTCGCTTTGCCAATCAAAACTCCCACACTTTGCGCGATGACTGTCAAAGTGCCAAATTTGGGCGTTGCTGACTATTCGATTTTGCTAATTGATGATCGTACGCGTGTGTATGTCTATAATTTAATTAACAGTCAGCACATAGACACGCCCCTTCTCGGACAATTGTACAACTTTCTACTGGTTTTTAAAAGCTCATCATGAAACTTTCCATAGGACAGCCAGGTACAATTTAGGATCACTTGAGTTGAAGTGAGGCTTATTGATCATGTTTAGCTAACTGACGATTATATCAGATGAAAATTTAATTTTATTAAAGGCTTACAAATTTATAGAGTCTGGATCTTATGATAGGTTGAGAATCATAGATCGTTCGGGAGCACATAAAACTTGGGTCAAGCAGTAAAATATGTGAAGGCCTGGAAAAATCTGTTCAAATTAGAAAATTTTTCTTCTTAGAGATTACATCTGAAGGATCTGCGAGATAAAAGGAATTAGTCCCAATCCGAATTCAGCAGACAACAATTGCACATGGCAAAGTTCAAATATAACCAACTTTTTAGTTCTATATTTTTGATCACTGAAAGAAAGTTCAACGCCAACCGATTGCAGCTGATGATTTATTGCCATTTTGGCTAGTAATGGAAAAAGGAGACACATAATCCGAAGCTTTGGATAATTCTTGATGACATTAAAAAAAGAACTAGATCATTGATCACTAACGCACTTGATCTTTCAGAGGTTAATCTTCATACAACCCAGTAGGTCTTAAATACTCCACTATAGGAAAATGGAGGCGCTCGTAGAACTATGTGGATGCAGGAATCATTTCATGATCGAGGTATACAGCAATCAAAGAGCTCATATAATTAACTAGATGCTATCCAAGTGTTCAGAGAACTATCCAGATACACGTGTCACTAAATGATCGTAAATACTTACCACATGCATATTATTCGCTAAAAATTAATTTTGGGTAATCCGAGCTGTTGCCAGACGTTTCCTGTATCAATCGAAGCAAATTAAACGCGAATTAGTTGTTAACTCTTTTGATTGTTGTTAGACGCACAAGGTTTCTTATAGTTGTATTGTTGTTATGGTCTGAGATATTCAATCATTTCATTTGTTTACCGCTTATAACGAGTGTTGCCTGTTGCACTCTAATTTTTGGAGTGTTAATTTCGTTTAATTGCAAAACTTCGAAACGTTTTCCTCAAATTAGCGAACAGTTCACACCGAGAGCAACAACAACCGGCCGATAGATAGATTGTTAGCCGTTTGTATTGGTTTTTCTTATTGTATTTTAATTCTTTATTTTTTCCGATTTATTTTTTTGTTTTGTTTTGTTTTGGTGGTTTGTGGGGGGAAGAGCTGATTGCGGCTGGCCGCTAGCAAACAACAACTGAACCGTCTGAACGCTCGCTGCAGACTGAAACTGAAGCGCAAGCGTTCAATTTTTAGGTTTCCCTTGCCTGCCCCAGCGGACCATGCTGAAGCTGAAGATGCTGCCGCAATGTTGCCAGCGTCGACGGCTGCTGCGACGGCGACGGCGACGGCGACGGCGATGTTGACGTCGACTGCGACGGCGATGTCAGCATCAATGTTGCCAACTGTTGATCATGGCTAAGACTGTGTCTGTTGGCTGGCAGCCCAATGAATGAAAGCTGCCTTTGCTATTTGCTAGCATATTGTTGTTTTTTCTGTTATTGTTTGTTCGCTTGCAATAAAAGTGGCCCTTATGGGCTTTTTGAACTTGCAACGGTTGCAAATTAAGTCTACGCTCTGCCTATATGATGCAATCATAAACGAGACATTCTACACATAAGCTGAGCTGTTATTTAATTAAGCTTTTCGCTTGGGTCTTACGCATGTCGCATTTTCGACAGCTTGGCAGACGTCGCATCATTGGCCACTTTCCAATTCGAATCGGCTGTGGCTCTGTTTTATGACGCTGCTTTGAAGTTATTTAACCGCATTCGGTCGCGTCTTCGCGTGGTAACAGCAACTGGTTTTGGCCAAGCCAACATCCTTGCCTGCAGCGTTGGCTAAATCTTAATGAGCCGCACTCAGAGCTACAGAGCCAAAAGGCCAGCGGGAACACGCGCCACATTTCAAGCTTGCCCAGGCCTTAACCGCGGCTGTAGCTTCCGCCAAATTTTCTGGCCATTTCGCGGTAAAAATTTCTCTCAAATTAGCGCCATTTGCGCATGCAAATTAGCTCAGCTCTTCTCTACGCACTGTCCGCACAGCTGATTTCCGTTTTGCTTAGCCATTTCCTCTAAGCTCTCTCGTATTGACCAACATTTGAACAAAAAGTGCAACTAAAGTCTGCAAATAGCCCATGTGATATATTTTCATGAACTTTTTGTTTACATTGCCGCACTTCAACTGTTGGCCAAGTCTGCGTCTGGATGCTGGCCAGGTAAAGATCTGGAAGCATTGTTACGCCTGGCCATGAATGATTGACCTTAACGCACTTTTAAGTGTATTTTAAACTGCATTAACTATGGCATGCTCTTTATAAAAAAGCAATTTTCATTAAGCGTTGATTGTTTGGTGGTCTATCTAATTTCTAGTTGACGGCTTAGCTAGCTCGAGGATTTGGAGTAAGTGCAACAAATAAGTTGTTCTTCTCCGTAACTAATACTAATAAAATAAAATTAAACTAATAAACAAGGCTTACATTTTTTTATTTTTGAAACTTGAAGATATTAACTAAAGAGGAGAACAATTTGCTTGTTTCAGTTGTCATTATTTAGGCTAGAATCTCATTTTTAGACTACCTCGAATTTTATGCACTGTTTAATTTATTCAGACCCAAACTATTTAATAATATTCATACTAGTAGTGACGTTTTTCGAAATGTTAAATAAGATTCATCAGTCTAATACTTAAAGTTTCAAGTGCATTACAAGTAATTGATTTTAAATAAACAACAGAAAGAACTTGGCTGCTTGTAATAGGCATAACATTTGCCTAGTGAAATAACAAATTTCTTGGATTGAGAACTTTATTTTCATTTTTAGTCTTGTCTTAAGAAATTTTGAATTAAAACAAGTCTTAACTTTGGATTTTAATACATACAAAATTCTTATTATTTCTTCCGGTGCACAGAAAATGAAAGCAAAGATTTACAATATTTATTGGCTTATGGAAATACTAAAAAAAATGGTGTGAACTTGTCAACAATTGTTTTCAAATGCCACAAAAGGAAAATAAGCTCCAATTGCAAGCGTCTACTCCTATAATAAGATCAGATAATGCCTATGACCTCCAGTGCGTTACAAAATTGGCAACAAATCACGAATACCGCACCGCAAGTTGGGTTTTGAGCAAGCGACGAGCTGTGAAGTGTTTGGCTGTGCAGCTTTTCCGCTGTCGACCCCCGGCAGGCAGAGGCAGTGAAAAGCGCGGCTGTGTGGCATGACAACTTGCCACATGGCCAGCAGACAACAGTTGGAGTCGGCACAGGCGCAGGCACAGTCACAGCCACATCATTTAGTGCATATTATTATTCGTATTTGCGGAACGTATTGTAAGGCGCAGCCTGCGCCCAAAGAAAACCAAACTTCGATCTCGAGACATAGTACTCTATACCAAAGACCATGCCATGCCGTGCCACGGCATGCCATAGCTTACCATATAGCCTACGACTCGAAACCTGCTTTCTTCGTCGTGACTTTTGATATTTGAGTGGAGTCGCATCGCCTTGTGCGCTTTTGAACCCGTTTGCACCCTTTTCGGTTTACCGCCTTATCGCATATGTATCGTATATGCGTTTCTCTGCTCGGCCTCAAAGAAACAAATTTTCAATTTGACTTTTGGCCAAAAAGTGCCTGGCAACCTGGCAGCCAACTAGGCAGGCTTTTGGCATTTTGTGCATTGAGCAAATTTTGATAGGGGCCCAAAGCCAGCAAGTGGCAAAGCCTGTCCAGAATCACCTGGTCGCAGCGCCAGCTGCACACGATTCCGAAATAAACTTCGGGCTGAACGTGAGCCACATTTTTGCCTCCTGTTTTTGAAAACTACTGGAAATTGAAAATGCCAGCTACCATGAGGACCCATTGGCTTTGGGTAATTTCTTAATGAAGTCTTGTGGTTGCTGTTTTGATACATTTTGAAGGAGCCAGCACATACCCTCACTGTGGCTATTATAGCTAACTAATGAAAAGTGTAAAATGTCATGTTAAATTACGCAATATTATTTATTTTAGCACTCCGATTTTGTTCGAAATGAAACTCAAAGGAGCTGCGAAAAATTTTTAGCCCACAACAGCTAACAATATAAAAATCTGTTTAAGAGATATGACGTTTTTTATACCCTTAATATAAACACAAAATACTATAAAGGATATCCTTTGGTAGAAATAGCTCAACATTATTTATTTTTTTGGGATAACTTATTCAGTTTCATAAAAAGTTTGAAAAATATAAAATAATCATATTTAATACCAGTATTTAAGTGCCGTAAAAATGTAAATGTTCGAGAAAATCTCAAAAGTTATTTGGGAATAAATTTGTTGCATGTTTTGCAAATAAGTTGAAGGCAATTCGTTGCTGGGCTTGGATTAAAAGCCTTAATCCGCCATTCAGCGAAATGTTGTAAGACTTTAATTGATCTTCGCTAATTTTACAACATATTTTATGCCACTTGGCACACCTTTTATCAACAACTAATAACTACTGTTTGGGTGGGGTGTTTCCCCTGTCTGATAGACACGTGTCTTCATAATCAACTCAACCGTGAGGGATTCGTGTCTCTATTATGACATGCGCCTGTCAAAATGCCTCAGTCAATCCCTCAGTCAAAAATGCAGCCAATCGGATATTTATATTTATTAGTGGCAAATTAAACGAACGATCAACTTGGAGATGTCTATATAAATAGCACAAAACAATTGAGAAATTTGTTAAAAAATATGATATGCTGGTTCATATTCGATCGGTTAAAAAAAAAGAGGCAAAATAATCGTAGGTAAGACAAAGGCCTTTGTGTGCGGCGCGTTTAAAATAAACATGTCAATAAGAGCAGCAGGCAATAATTTGAAATGCAAATATAGAAATGAAATAGCAATGGATCCATTGATCCAATCGTTTAAGGTGTGAAATATAGATGGCACTGCTGAGAGAGGAGGGGGAAGCACATACACAATACACACATAAACTTACACACGCACAACATTTGCCAACGCATTTTGGTCTCATTTGCATTTTCGCTTTGGATTTGGGGCTTAAGTTTGGAGGTCATCATCATCATCTTCTTCGCATAGACCTATCTGATACGGATCTTCAGCTATGGATTGGTAGCTATGGCATGTTTCGGGTTAGCTTTTGGTTTCATACGGTTACGTCCATTCCAGATTATACGAAATGAGTTTTTAAATAAGCCAAATCAATCATTTGGCAGCCGGTTAATTGTGCGCCACGCTGTGGTCACACCCGCGAAAGGCAGCTTCAGTTTGACTTTTGATACCCCCACATTGTTTTCTTGTTAGGCTACTGACTTGCTGGGCATTTATAGGCAGCGCTGCTTTGTTCCATCATGTCATTCCATCAGGCGTAGACATTTGTCTGCAGTACACTGCCATTTCTCAAAGAGACCTCGGTGAGCTTTGATATCTTTTTATATAAATGGCTGAAATACTCAAAGTGATGCCAGAGAAACTTGCTCTTTGATTGAACAGCTATGATTGACACAGTAATGCAATATATATTTCCAAGCCCTGCAATTAAATTGTAGCTGCTGCAACTGACACTTCGAAGGTTTCATTTGAGACATGAAAAGTATCAATAAAGCCTTTGGAATATCTTCAACATTTTCTTGAATCCTTTCTAGATTTCAATTTGGCATAACTGTGATACAGCTGAACTTATATTAATTGTGGTCATGGCTTGGCCTCTAGATTAATTTCGCATTTAAATTAGACTCAAATAAATACATTAAGTTTTTAAAAAAATGTTTCATTTAAAGCTACTTGAGACTTAATATTTATGTTTGAAGTCTTTGGATCAGGATTATCGAATGTCATTTAAAAAACAAGTTTTAATGATGATGACTATTAAGTGATATTAAATTATGCACATTATATGCAATCAATTCGGGATGATTGTGCAATAAAAACACTAAATTTCAGCTAATCGCATAGACGGGCGGTTATATTATTAATAACTATGCATTAAAAACCTCTTTCTCTTCGGGCGCGGAGTATAACAATTATGCTTTATTTTTTTAAATAACTGCCGACTAAATTAAATTAGAATAAGCTATGGACAGTTATGAAAGATAACTTTCTACGCAGACCACTTAATTAGAATTTCGTTATGTTTTTATATTTATTTCACACCAATAAGAAACGCAATCAATAATGAAGTGAATTTGCGGGCAACACTCATAAACAACAAAATGCCAAGTGGAAACCATTAATTATGAATGTGTTTGGGGCCAGTTAGCCCAGCCCAGCCCAGCCCTGCCCCGAAATTGACCTGTTTGGTTTTTATGTAACAAAGTGTCGATACAACTAATAATATCATAAATCTTGTCCAATAATTTCGTTTTTGAATTTCTCGTGTTGCATCAACTCAGCGCACTTTGCTTTACATATTTCAAAAAACAAAACTTCAAAAAACAAAAATAAGAAATTAATTTGGTTAAGTTGTGCGCTTTGCTGTTCCTCAGGTGATTAGCTCTCCCGTGCACACCCACAGCACAGCATCCAATGGCTGACGCCGGAGGCGCCACAGTACGCCCACCAGCGCTGACTGCGTGTGAAAAGTTGAAGACCCGAAAAAACAAAAGCTTTCAGCTTTAGTTTGCGTTTCCTCCATATACACCTATATATATAAATACAGCAATATATTTATGTTAAGCCGATCTATTGTTGTGCTAGCTCATCATTTGTCAAACGCGTCGCAACTAATGGACAAGGTTGCTCGGCTCTGACTTGGCTGACAGTTTATTTTCAACACATATTAATATGGTTAGACTTTATTTGCTTTGAAAATACAATATGAAAACTGTCTACGCGCACACACACAAATACACAAGCTCATAAATATATATGTATATATAAAAAATTCATAGAAATCTTTGCGCTACATTATTTAAAATAATTTCTGTTTGTTAAATACAGAATATACATTATATTTAAAACTAAAAACACATTAACGACTGCGACTGTTTAACGCTTACTTCTCTTATGTCAATTGGGCTTAAAGCTGACTGTTGGCCAGATGATTATCGATTACCACCTGAATAATCCGCATGCAATCCCGCTGCCTGGCTATGGTATTATCAATTAGCTGTTCTATAAACTGACTGGCCTTAATGTTCGTGTTAGGGGGTATGTCCTGTGTGCAGCTGATGTATTTGTTGAAGATTTCCGTGTTCAAGGATGTGGCCAAATATATTTCGCTCTCGTCCTGCTGCAGCAGCTTGTTCAGCACCTGGGCGGCGGACAGCAGTTGGTCCTTGTTCTTCTGATAGGCGCGCAGTTCCTGTAAATTGCCATAATCCGCGCTATTCAGCTGCACATACCTGTCGCCTTCGCTCTCGCCTCCGCTGGCATCGTCAAGCCTGATTGTCTTTTTTGTGAGCAGCTGACGTATGTAATATTTGCGTTCCGTCACGAAATTGCCGAGCAAATAGCCTGCGAACCAAACAAACGACTCATTAGCATGTCCCAGAGCATATTCCCCTCAATCCCCTCGGCTTTACACACCTGAGATGAGCATGAAGAAACCAATGGTGAGCAGAAGTGAGGCGCAGGTGCGTTTTGTCACATATTCGCGATATTCGCGCGAGCTGCTGTTGGCCCTCACAGCCGTCTCATAGCTGAGCACCTGATGCATTCTGAGCTCCTGAGTTGCCCCTGGCTTATCAGATTTCTATGGTCTTCTTTGGTATTTAGTTGCGAGACACTCTTTGAATTTATTGAGCTAGTTTATGGCATCGCTTGTTGTGGAACATTTTGTTGTATGGATTGTACTTTATTTTAAGTCAAAGATCAGTTTGGCATCTATCATAGACAACAAAAAAATACTTTTTATAAGGTATATTTATTTATATTACGGCTCGTATAACGCAAATAAAACCTGACATTTATAAGTTCATAAATATTTACGATACATTTATATAATTATTATAACGCTTAGTAGCTCTGCTTTTACGATAATGCAAAATTAATGCTTGCCACGATAAATGCACATCCATTAGTCAAGACCGCAGTCAGAGTAAAAGCAATTTATTTTATATTTACATATTTCGGGTTTGGCTGTCCCAAAGGCATATCCATTGAATCTCCCATCAACGTATTATTTTTTAATATAAATTCTTGCAAAATACAAAATGAAAAATTGTTTAGTCAAATACTTTACAGCCGTAAAATGAAATTCCAATTGCTCGATAGGAATTTAGTTTAATAAATGGGGAAAATCGCAATGTTAGTTGCGTTAGGGATACCCACGCAATCGCGAATATTTGCAAACAACAAGTAAAAGGAGGAGCAGGCAATAAGTAACAACACGATTTTTTTTAAATTTATGGGCAAAAAAGAGATTTGCCTATGTGTTTGTATACGTTTGTGTAACAGACAAATTTGTGGATAGCCTGGCGTATACGTAACTATTTAAATTATTTCGAAAAGGAGCATTTTCCTAAAAGATTTATTTTAGAAATATACTACTCTTGTAAATTATATTATTAATCATTTGCTACAATAAAAACATATTTTAGAAAACAGAAGAAATAATAGAATCTGTTTCTTGGAAAGGACAGTCAATGAACTCTGCCAGGGAAAAACAAAAACATATTTTCAGCATAATATGTACATTGGCGTATCCTTTGAGCTGCAGTCGGCCAGAGGCACTTTCACTCACCCAGCTTTGGAAACAAACAGGAATCTTCGCCTCCGTTCCGATTCTGTAAGCTGCAATTGTTGCCACTGAAATGTTTTTTATTTTTTCTGTTTGTACTTTATAGCTCGATGCTCCCCTATATATAAAGTGACTGTACGTATATACAGAGTTGTGTTATGTTGTTTACACTTCAGTAACGACAAAAAAAAACAGAATATAAAACTAGAAATTATATATATATGTTTATCCGGCAACAGTTTACCGGCGCGCGTTATCCTTGCGGTGTGGTAGGTCCGTTCGCCTGGCCACCAAGTTGTGCACTGAGCGCCTGCCACAGACTGACGTCGGCTTTAATAGCCGGGCGACAATTGGTGGTGAATTTCCCTCGTGCTGTTCCTGCTTGTGGGTGGCCAATGGGCGGGCATTTTCATTCCTTTCTATTCCCTTATTGCTGCGTTTAGGTCAAGTTGAGATGCGGCTAGTTACGAGCAAGTTCTTCATGCGAAGGAAGAATGGCCACAATAAATTCATGATTAACGGGCATTTTAACTTTAACCGGTGCCGCTTTGAAGTCGTTTTGTTTTTCAAACAGCTCGGTAAAGTCCACATTAGTTTTACACATACTTTCGTAGTGTTAATCTCGTTTTTTGTTTGAAAGACTGAACACCAGGGTCTTTTGTTCCATACACATACATCTTCTTCAAGAATAT